>NC_051155.1:234880739-234985738 GCF_013339745.2 Dermacentor silvarum
TGCAGCGCGCTGCAGCCGTCAACGTGGATTTCAATAAAACTCGTGCCTCCCTCAACGCAGTGGTGCTAAGCAGTGTTTTTCGTTAACTTGGTATTTTTGCAGTTCGAGCGTCTATGAATCACGGACTCGTGAAATATTTCGTAGTTCCTACGCTTACAGCCCTTCAGTAGCCCGAAATATGTGTTCTACACAGAACATACGCAATAATAAAATTGAACTCAGTGACATCTTCGGCTCTGAACTTATTTACGGCGACAGCCGCATTATCCCACAGGGACCCACTGCGGTGTCTTCGTGAACACACGGCGTTCTGCCGCCGAACACGAGTTCGCGGACTCGATTCCCGGCCGCTGTGACCGCGTTGAGATAAGGGTGGAGCGCTTGGGTACCATGCTTTGTGTGCGCGGTCAAATTAATTTGATTAACTTAATTAACTTTGACCCCAGGTGGTCGAAATTAATCCGGAGCCGTTCACTGTGGGGTCCTTCGTAACCAGCTTTGCAGTTTCGGGACTTTAAACCGCACAATTTAAGCTAATTTTATTCTCCCACTGCAAAGACTGTTATCCTCTTTTTGTTTGTTTGTTCCTCAATAAATTTCATCGCTCACTATGGGAATGGCCAATGACCTCGCGGTGGTTGGTCGGAGGGCGGGAGTGGGATCTGAAATTAATGTAATAATTTAAAGTGAAAATTAGAAAAAAGATTAAGTAAATTTTATTCCAAAATAATTACAAATTATCAAATTATACGACATTACAGAAAGTAAAGTGTTGTTTAGATTAACAATCTGTGACTATGTCTCCTTTGTGATGTAGGCAACTTTCTTTCTTTGTGGTGCGGTATAATGTATGTGTGGGGGAAATCCGCAACACATGCGTATACTTTAGCCCTCTAAGATTACATTTCTAAATAGGCTAGATTCATTTAGTTCAAATGTATAACTTTGGAACCTTATGTTTCTGGATGTTTAGCTGAATGCTTATGATATTTTTTATTGTAGGCATTCCAACTTATTGTTTGTAAATATTTGATTTAGAAATCTTGGTGCATCATGTTTATTTTCGTTTCTTTTCTATGTCATAACGGCGGGGTTGGTTTGCATGCAGTACAATTATTTGGGTGAGGCTGTGTAAAACAGTGACATTTTCTTTTTCATCATTCAGCACGACAACGTACAAGCACTTACCTGCCCGACGTGTCGGTAGCGCGGCATTTGAAGTGCACTTAAAATATAAAGTTTCATTGCACCGTTTCTAAAATTCAGTGACTATGTAAATCAGTGTCCAAGTAGCCTGTGATGAGGCACTTGCTGCGTTAAGTGCTTCTTGTTCTTTAGGATCGATGGGTTGTTCTGAAGGTCCCGGCTGGGGATTATATCGAACTCGGAAACCAAAATTTCTTCTACAACTAAAAGGAAAACAATTAGCATCCACCTTACAGTAGAACGAAGCTACAAATGAAACTCATACAGGTTTCGTTTTGCTGCATTCCAGGTGAGTGCAAATTTTTCCCTCTCATGAAAATTCCTCCACTTGGTGGGCTATCGCAGAACTCATTCGCCATCTTTTATAACTGATCTCACGAGTGAAATGTAGCAATGTCGCCGGCGACATTTGAACGAGATTTCCCTAGTGTAATTGCAATGCTGGTATATTGGACACCTGATGGCTGTGAGTTGTATAAGCTACTATGAAAAAAAAAAGAGAAAGTGAGGGAACAACAGACGATGATTGTCAATGCAAGCGGATAGCCGAACGCTTCGAGAAAGCTATTCGCTTATTCAAGGAATGAGTCGCTTGAAGGCGTCTATTTGTTGCAGCGTCGATATTTAGGCCGTGTTAGTTGTTTCATTGGTTGATCCCGTAGAGCTAATCGACATATCTGTAGCAGTAGTATATAGGTGGCTATAGATATGTAAGCCGATTTGTTGAATGTGTTATTGTTAAATTTGTTAAATGTTAATACCCCTCAAAAGAAAAGAAAAACAAGAAAAAAAAAAGACGCAAACAACCACAACGACACAGTGAACCTTCCGAGTGCGGCCATATATGTATGAGACAGCAGCTGGCATGGCCATTTGTGTGACTGCGCCGGCTCATGAAAAAAAAAAGAAAAAAGAAGGACAGAGAAAAAGAAAAACAACAACACAACAACTACACAGATAACGTTCCCAATGCGGTCAAGAATATATGAGACTGCAGCTGGCATGGCCATTTGTGTGACTGTGCCGACTCATTCAGGAACAGCAAGGGGAGAGAAGGTGCGGGGGTGAAAAAAAACAAAAAACAAAAAAACAAAAGCAGGTCTTTGACTATGACCGAACGGGCAGTTCGCCGGTCTCGTAAGAGTTAACACGGTGTAGAGGACATAAGCGCAGCCTGCAGGAAGGAACGGCATCTTGGGTCAGTGTGTCTGCAGTCTCTGCGTTTCACACTGAGATATTGGCCATACCAGGCCTTTCGCCATCAAGTATGTGATCTCACAAATATGAGTCACGTGGTTCGTCGCGACAGTCTGATGAGCACTGTTCTATGCATATTGAAAAAAAAAAGTGACAACAAAAGCCTATGAATGAACGGCTCCTCCAAATGACTCGGTGACCTTCCTCGCCCACGGCACCGTGCGTATATGCTTGCAGCCGGGAACCGCTGCGTGGGCTATGCAGCAAATTTAAGCAAAGTGATAGATTCTTCACTGAGCGGCTTTGTGAACTCTGCAGTTGAGCGTTTTCAAATTGTTTGGATCAGAATAAGTAGAACTGAGAAGTACAAGCAAAAGAAAAGAAATAAAATAAAGAAAAGAAAGATAAGAAAGAGGAACAGAATACGCACCGACACTATATGTCTGCATGCGAGGCGCGCACTGCAACGAGCAGCGGCGACCGCCCGAAATTGCCGAAAGCGTTTTAGAGGTCGTAAGCGAGTCCAAAAGTCCCGGTGCGCGATATAGCTGTCGCGGCCTTCACTCGACCGCATTCAAGGCCTATCTTTATTAAGTGCCGACTGACTCCGCTCTTGGACTCCGAGCCGTGGGGAGCTCTGCGCGTCCGCTTGCTCTTGTTTGTCTCGACGGCTCGTCCATCGCTCGGGGGGCCCCTCAAAACGAGCACGAAACAGAGAGCGTTCCGTGAGCTGCCTGTATACGCAGATGGCGTAAGGGCTGTGGTGCAGTATCGCACTAAACTTTCGCAACGCGGACAGAACTCTGTTAACGACGCAGGACTGCTTTCACGCTTTCCGGTGGCTGTCGCCAGTGGGCTAAGGATACGGAATTCCGGCAGAAAACGACGTGAGCTTTAGTTGTTATATGCATGTGCTTCACCAGTTGCCCAAAAAAAATAATCTGCCATATATGTCGTATAATAACCTACGATATGCTACGTATTATTCTATAATGTTAAAAAATTACAAATAAATAATGCTACATAAATGGTCACCGTTTGCATAGTGCACCAATCATATATAGAGGGACCGAGTTCGCTCTAAAGCTTCTCGGAGCACCCCGAAAATGACGAAGCTAAAGACGAGTGCACTGATGACGCCTTGATCTGTTCGTATAACTTCTATTTTGTTCGTGTAGTCATTTGTACTTGAAAGCCAAGCTCTTGTATACTCGCCAGGCCTGTCATTATAGACCAACAGTGGCAGCAACAGTGTTATTATGAATAAACTGCAGGTTAAATAGGACATCACACGTGTGCCCAGGTTCAGCAAGTAGAGACGACAGCTGTAAATGTCCTTGATAAGTTTTGAGCATGTCGAAACACCAATGTGGATATTTGAAATGAAAATGAAACTATATACCGCAACACAGCCCTAAAAATACGCTGATTCTATATTTATTTTAGGTCAGAAACCGTCGGACAACGGTACATACGTTCCTGGCTTACGTGTTGAGAGCAGCCATGAAATTTGTGTTGATAGCTGTCATGAAAACGTGGTAGGAGCGAACACTTAAACTTTATTAATGCTATAGTTGATGGCCCTGGAAGTGCTAAATGCAAAGTTAGTCGTGTCTTGAATTTCTGTATGCGTGCCCGCGGGCGCGGCTAGGTTTGCTGGATTTGATATATACCATATACCACACGTAATTACCTCGTCAAGATTCTCTTTGCCCTTGTGTTGGGCCCCCTTTCCAGTTTAGTTGCATTCCGTGCGCAGCACGCTATAAACGTCAGTTGCAGGTCAGTGCTTCGTCGTCTGTACTCAAAAATGCTTACGCCCATAAATATGCTGGTTTGCTCCATGGCTAACACCCTTCTCCTCAAGACTATAAAATATTTATTGTACTCGACGGCGAGCTCAAACTACACCTACGATGAGAAAGAAGCCGTGATTGGAAACTGCGTATTTCTTTTATTTAGATGTAGAAACATGGGAAGGGGAACTGTGTGCTAATTCCGATCACCTGGTGCGCACCGAAATATCTGGCGCCAGAGTTCAACAGCGACTTTTTACTTTTTGCTTCACCCACTTTTGTGTTGTCTGTTGCAGCTATGGTTAAGTTTACTTGCTACAAGAACTCAAAAAAGAAAAGTTAATTTGTCGTCATCAACGATCCGATTTATATATCTTAAAGGTGAGGGACAAAAACTAAGGTACAAACGAATAACCCTTTATACACCCATAAGGGTTTTATTATGTTTAGTGTGTATTCTTAACCTTGTACTGTGCTTTTGCACAGCTTTCGACTCCGACATCTACGACGACGACGACGATGATGATGAGAGCGCCATGTGCATTGCGCCACGTACAGAACTGCTACATGCACTAACGTATTGTTCCTTGGAATGTGCCACTGCAACTTACGGTCATTAGAGAGCTTTGTGGCACCGCGCTACACGCAATGAAATGGAGGGGTCTGAGAGTGCATGCGCAGAATGATAAGGCAGCTTAGGGCGTTCGGTGCCTCCGCTATTTCTTAAATTCATTACGCTCACAAAGACAATTTAACGGGAAATAAATAGCGGCGTCTTCGAGGTGAGAGCCCCTCACTTAGCATTAGTAACATCTTGATGAGGGCTAGTTGGTTCATATTTAGAACTGAGGTTGAACAGCGTGAATAAAACAGACACGAAGAAACAAATACCACAGAGAAGCGCTGACTACCATTGGGAAGGTTATTTGAAGGTCACCAACTATATTGTACCTTTACCAGCATAGGCATGCGTACACCAGTCACATATACATCAACAAAGTCAGCAAATTTATAATCTTTTCGTGCAAAAAAGCTGTTTCTTTTTCCGACAAAGTAAGAGAAGAGCACTTACACATTTTATCTCCTTCCTTTAAAATATGATATGCCTCTATTATTTCCTTTTCCCTCTTACCTTTTTCTTTCCCTATGAACTTTGTCTTTTCAAACATGGAAGTGCATGCGCACTTGTTACAATGTCCCGCTAAATGACTTCCATATCCATGCTTTACGTTAGTGCAGTGCTGACGAGCTCTGTCATGGAAACACTGTCCCGTTTGTCCTATATATGCCTTACCACAGCTCAACCGGTATCAAATAGATAACGCTGCGCGTGCAGCCAGTGAAACAAGTTTTATAATTGGTGGTGCTCAGGGGCCTTTCGAGTGTTTTCATACGATTGCATACGGAGGAAAGCTTGTACGGGGCACTGAAAAGTAAAGTAACATTATGTCTACTGGAAACTTTCTTTAGATTGTGTGACAACATGTGCAAGTATGGCACCACTTGCACTGGTCTCCTGCCTTTATTCTTTTCTTTGTGTGCTGGTTCCAAACTTAAGCCCGACCCACATGGAGCGATTTTCTTGCGAAAAACTGGCGAATGGCCGCGCGCGGTGGCCGCCCGGCGGCCCGCGGCTGTTCGCTGTCGATCAAGGCGGGCTATAGATATTGTTACGGAGCAATCCATACAGGGATCAACGCGATGCTTGGCAGCGCGACAAAGACGACGATGAAGACGCTAGCTCTTGGCCCGGATCGGACGTCCCTTGCCCTAGCCTCCTCTGTATATATTTTGTAAATACATCCTTCGCCTCCATCTCGCTTCCGTCACACTTTGGTGGAGGTGCTGGGTAAGTCTCGCGTCACAACGGAACTTCGCAGCAGGCCGTCGTTTCGGACATCTGTCTGCAATGGCGGAAGACACAGCGTCTACATCAGCGCCCGCCACTTCAACGGTCGTGCTTGTGCAACCCCGGGATCCTGGCACGTTCTCCGGTTCCAGTGACGCGGACGTTGACTGGCTGGCGCAGTACGAATGCGTGAGTAAAAACAACCGATGGGACCCTACCATGATGTTGGCAAATATAATCTTCTACCTGACAGGCACTGCGAAGGTATGGTTTGATAATCACGAAGCTGAGATTGGGAGCTGGGACACCTGCAAAGAAAAACTCCAAGAATTGTTTGGGAAGCCCCTTGGCCTGAAGATCGCCGCGACAAAGACGCTCGCGTTCACGTGCGCAGATGGCTAGCGGAATCTTACGTCGCGTACATAGAAGACGTATTAGCGCTATGCCGAAAGGCCGACGCCGAGATGCCGGAGGACGACAAGGTTGGGCATATCTTGAAAGGGATCGCCGACGACGCCTTCAACCTTTTGATGTGTAGAAATTGTTCTACAGTCGACGCCATTATAAAGGAGTGCCGGCGCTTTCAGCAGGCTAAAAGCCGGCGCATTGGCCACTCGTTTGCCCGGCTTCCCAACACGGCGGCAACGTCATCTTGCGAAGACCGCACGGCTGCACAACCGTCGGTTCCACCAGATCAGCTGACACGTATTGTACGCCGCGAACTTGAAGCCATGACCCCTGCTCCAGTTCACGCCTGTGACTCGAGCTCGATTACGGCTCCATTCGTTCAAGCCATTGTCCGGCAGGAGCTCGCCAACATGGGCATTCACTCTATGTGCACCGTTGCCAGCCCGACACAAACTTCGTGGCGTCCGCCCTCTTCTTATCAAGAGCAGCGATACGCTGCTCGATATCGCGACCCTGCTGCGTGGCGAACCCCTGACGATCGACCGATATGTTTTACTTGTCACCGTATCGGCCAAGTCACCCGTTATTGCGCCACCCGCTGGTCCTCGGCGCCTCGAACGCTATCTACCCCTTACCGCCGTCCCGAGAGCACCCGCATTCCGCCTTCAACCCAGACCTATTTCCCCAACGACGGTGTTTCCCCCAGGATGAGTAGCCGCTTCCCGTCGCCGCGTGGTCACCAGTCACGCTCGCCTCCAGGCCGTCGCCCGTCGTCGCGCTCACCACAGACTCGCCGCCCGTCGTCCCCCTTCAACCCTGCTCGTGCCTATCAGGAAAACTAAACAATGCAGCGCCCGGAGGTGACGCTGCATTGACGACTGCCACCACAAATCCTCTTCTGACGCTGCCGACAAGACGAAGCTTGTTAGACGTTGATGTTGATGGCGTAACTATTTCTGCACTCATCGATACTGGCGCGCACATCTCTGTAATGAGTGCAGATTTTCGTCGACGCCTTCATAAAGTGCTCACGTCTGCCGCCTCCCGCATCCTCCGCATCGCTGATGGAGGGACTCCTGCCGTTCTTGGGATGTGCACCGCTCGCGTCTGCATTGCTGGTCATCCCACTTCCGTCGAATTTGCCGTCATCGAGAAGTGCCCCCCTGACCTTATTCTCGGCTTAGATTTTTTGTCCACTCATTCTGCCCTCATTGATTGTGCGACCGGTGCTCTTCAGCTTGAGCTGCCCCATCCTCCCGACAGTCCAGCTGACATAACGCCACGCTTATGCTCTCGCCACCACGTTCGTTTGCCGCCTCACGCTGCTACACACGTTACTTTGACGTCTTCACATGACATTCCCGATGGTGACTACGTCTTGTCTCCGATTATCGACGTCCTGTTAGCCCGCGATGTCGCCCTGGCTCACACCATTGTTTCCGTTGCTGACAATACGGTGGTCGCGCCGCTTCTCAACGTCAGCCTGTTGACTCAGGTTATCCCGCAAGGCATGTCGCTGGCCACCATTTCCGTGCTTGACCCCTGCAAGATTGCCACTTTGGATGCCGATGTTTCGCCGCCTTCTTGCTCGGCTAACTTCGCGCCTTCGTCTCTCGACGACATTAACAAGATGATTGCTCCCGATCTGGCCCAGGCGCAAGCCCAAGATCTCTAACGGGTCCTGGCGTCCTATCGTGACATCTTTGATTTTGACGGCCGTACTCTAGGCCAAACATCTGTCGTGGCTCATCGAATCAACACTGGTGACGCCACTCCTATACGCCGACATCCATATCGCGTATCGCATCACGAACGTCAAGTCACGAACGTCAATATGTTCGCAGGCGGTCAACCGCTCTCCGGAAGCGGCGAATGAAGGCTGTGAGCACGGACCAATCAGAGCGCAGTCGCGTCCGACTTCTTGCCGCCGTATTGACTCGGCTAGCCAGCCAAAGTGCCTAGAGCGAACATGGCGAACAAAGCTGCTCGCATCGCGTGAAATCATCGATTGATCACAGCCGTCCAGGCGCGACCAATATGGTTCAGTTGCAGAATAATGGTTCACTTGCAGATACAAAACTATTTTTTCACTGCATTTTACTAGGAATGGAATCACGCTGTTTTTAGCAACACTGAAATCGTGGCGGCGGTGGCCGCCTTTTTTTTCGCCACATGTGGGTGCAGCACGGCGGCGGCACACTGGAGTTCCGCCGCGCTGGTGCGGGCCGCACGAAGTTCGCCGTTGAAGTTCGCTCCATGGGGGCGGGGCTTTATTCTTTTTTCTTTCTGCAAGATGGCTTCGCATACTTAAGTGATTTCATAACGAGGAGAACTTGTGTTCTCTAATCGTGCAGTCTGATTTAATAAATCATTCGCTCACACTCGTGCTCACACGACTTACTCAGTGCTGCCTTAATACATATGGTCGCTATGCCCCTCTTAATCCATTATGGTTGTGCGCTGTCGTAGGGCAACAAGGTTTTCTTAGATCTGGGATGATATGAACAGCATACATGGTCATCCAAATAAAACACATAATTATCAAGAAACTGAATGAGTTTATTAATCGGCAATTCGTACGTGAACTTAAATCCTCCCAATGACTTGATGAACATGCCCAAAATTTCTTCGACGCGTTATGCAAATGCATACGCACATATTTATTCATAACAGTTAAGTAGTCTTCAACGTACCTAAACACTCGCGTTACAGGCGTGTCCACCAACTTAGCAGAAATTACATTGTCAACAGATGATAAAAACACATCGCACAAAATGGGGGCTATGGCTGAGCCTACAAAGATGGCGGTACAAAGGATGTAGAACTGGCCATCGTAATTGATGGCAGTTGAATGAAGATGAAAATCTAAATGCGTAAAAAAATGTCACTCTTAAGAATCACAGAATTCTGTAAATTCCGTTATCCCAAATCTTCTATCCTTTTCCCGCGCATCACACATCAAACCATCAAGCGGCACAGAATAATATAAGTCATCTACACCTATTGAAAATGCGGTTAGTGCAGTATCCCGGTGTTCATTAATTGCCAAGATAACTTATTCGCAGCTTCTTACCAAAAAAGGGACCTTTATCGGTAACTTCTTTAGATAGCTTTGTAGAACTTTTCCTACATGGAACTGCCACGACGTCTTATCGAACACAATAACCCTAAAAAGGTAATCAGGCTTGCGCGTGGGTTGTGCAACTCAAGAAAACTTCAAGGAACTCTGTATCAGCTTTGTTAACAAGCTTAAACAAGAGATTGTGCGACAACTTTTGCAAGTACGGAACCATGTGCGCTGGTCTCCTGTCTTTATTATTTCATTTAAAAGTTAAATTATGGGGTTTTACGTGCCAAAACCACGATCTGATTGTGAGGCACGCCGTAGGGGGGGGGGGGGGGGGATTCCGGAAAATTTGGACCCCTAGGGTTCTTTAACGTGCACGTAAATCTAAGTACGTGGGTGTTTTCGCATTTCGCCCCTATTGAAATGCGGCCGCCGTGGCCGGGACTTGATCCCGTGACCTCGTGCTTAGCAGCCCAACACCATAGCCACTAAGCAACCACGGCGGGTAACTCAACCTCAGTTCACTTGGCATCTCTCAAGTCGTCGTCCTCCGCTGTTTGGTCCATTTGTTCCCATCAGATGCTTGTTTTCAGTTTTTAGATTTGGATCATTATGTTTTTAGACAGCAAAGTATTAGTGACAACTGAGTACTGTTTCCAAGCTCGGTCCTCAATTTTTCGACTCTTTATAGGCAAAGAGCAGTCCATGGCCTCCAAAATTTGGCAGCGCGAGCGACACGCCAGTATACGCAGCGCGATATCAGAGGCCGTTGATAACGAATGTTTCCTTGTACTACAGGTGGTGCCACAAACTAAATCATATTTCGCGGAAAAGCGAAGTGTCACTGCAGTTGTAGCTTTGTTGTCGTATTGTCGCTTTGCTGACAATACGGATACAGCATTAGATTAGATTGATATTTGACGTGCACTTGGTTTACTTGTAATTTGTTAACGTTTACGCCTAAGTGGTGCCGAATCCGTTTAAGTATGCGTTAGCTATTTCTAGTACACTCTAGCGTAAGCGTTCCACTCGGTTCTGCTATTTTAAACACTAGCTTATGCCATGCTCTTAAGCGTACAATAGCGGCAGCGTCTCGTCGCTCGCTAACGCTAGCATTTTACGCTGTACTAAAACTCTCTACTGTTATAAGTACATGTGTTTGTAAATCTTTTACCTTTTTTTTGATAGATAATACGTGCATTTTTGTCATCAACTAAGCTGTGTTTGTTTAGAGGAGTAATCACAGGCGATATAAACATTCCCTACATCCATGACTAGCAGGGACTCAACCAATAAAGCAGAAAGTGATATCTCTTTGTGAGAGCTTTAATGTGTTTTCCTCGTAGTCGTTAGCCCGGCCAAATATTCAAAACAATCAGGATTCAGCGCAGTGCTCTTGGCGTGCTTATTAAACCAAGTTAACATTTTCTGGAAGATAGGGTAGCATAGTAAAGCTCTTCGGAGGTTGCATTAAGGCCAAGGAAAGTGCTTTCAGAGGTAATAACTGCGCATGTGTTTTGCGTGAATCGGTCGAGCAGAGTATGAAGAAACTAGTTATAAGCATGACGTGCAGCTTCTAAAAGAATAAGGCAAAATTTTGACTTATTTTTTTCACCCTTCCATCCCTGGGTCCCCAATTGAGTACCAGTGTTGCTCAGTGCCTTCAAAATTAGCTTTGAAGTGGTTGCGTAAAATATTCATTCCTGGAACAAGGTCGGAAGCATTCACAACACCATGGAAATTCGGTAAATCATATTGTTGTCGTCAGGTTTCATAAAGTTTGACACTAGTCGGATCTGGGCTGTTGTGTCAACAACAGTAGAGTGCTTTTAAAAGAGCCCGAGTTGGCATGAAAATTCAGAATGCAGCCTCAACATGCCAGCATATACCAGATGAAAGTTACACGTTCATCTGTTTGGTTAAGCAAAGAAAGGCGGTTTTTACAGGAACAAACATTAAGTTTTTCTCGAGAATGGGAATGCTAGATTCAACACTTGATGTAGAAAAAAAAGATAGAAAAAACAGGTTTTTATAATTTGTACTTGCCAGTCGGTACATGGTACAAAAACCAACTTCAAAAATGACTATGTCCCAAAGCTCTCTTCGTTTCTGAGGAAATTACAGTTCACTATGTGAAGTAGCATTAGTTGAATGTTACTTTGACTTTATCTTGGATAGAAGGGGGCACGCCTTCTTCAGAGAAGAAAAAAAAAGAGCAAAAATGAAAAAAAAAAAAAAAAAACGTTAGCACAATCGTGGTTAGCTGATGCTTCGCCAACAGTTGGTCTTAATAAACGAAGCCGCGCAAAGAGGGCGCCAGTGTCTTACGGGCCTTGAATACGTGGTTGCTGCTCGTACCTGAGTGTGCAAGAATTCGTGAGACTGGGAAGACAACCGAGAGTTCCAAGTTTTAGCGTGGTGGACGTGCACGCTGTTGCGCGACAGCGTGCTAACGCGGAACTTGTTGCACGCCATGCACATTTGAAACCACCACGGAACTAATTTTGGGTAGCGCAGACGCAGCGTGGCGGAGTGCTTGGTCTGACACGTCGTTGCTCATTTGAATTTCAGACGCCGTGGCGTTTCCTCACTTTATCAGAGTGGGTACGTATAAGCACGCAAGGCAGGGGCATGCTCAACGGAAGATTCTCACCGGCATGTGTTTGGAGTGCAATAACGATGCCTCGGGTTTTCGTTTCTTATCCACTTTTTGCTTAGAATAGTATAATGCAGCAGTTTCTCCGAAGGAACAGAGAACTTCAGATGTCAAAGAGTATTAAGAAAAATATCGCTGTGTGCGTTCGTCGTTGATCGAGAAAGAAATGTATGCGTGTGTGTTTGTGTGTGCTTATTCTACAACGCGACAACGACCTTTAGGAGGAAACTTGATAACAAAATCGAGATGCATGATGAGTGGTTTGCTTCACTTTCTACAGAATTTACTTACATTTAACAGCTAATTTGTTTCTTGGGCTTACGTTTCCTCATTGTCTGCATGTTCACGGTGGGAGCTTTGTTTACTCGCTATCAGAAAGTACAGAAGTCGCTGCGCAGAAACTTGTCGCCATTAACTTGCTTCTTTAATTTTGGATCGCAAAATTATGGTGAAGTGTCTTACGATAAAGCTGGTAACATAATTATCGCGGAAAAATGAAGCAAGAAAGAAAATAAAAGAACGATCATGATTGTTGCAGGAGTTGATTAGCGCCAACGCACATTATGCTGCTCCCTTCAGTGAACTGTTTTCGTTAGCGTCTGCAACACGTCGAGAGAGCGCCTTCCATTTGTTCGACTCAAGTAGGAACGAGGAAATTTAAGTCCGTGTCGTCGTAGTTGTTTAGGTTACCGCGCTGTGGAGTGTTTTCTTTCTGCTTCCTATCGTTTAATAATTGCTTTCGACGACCTGTCAGTGGAGTGCGCACAAGTATGTTTTTTTTTCTTCTCTTCAGCATCTTGCAGACTTTCTTAACGTCACGCCTCTCCCGTCAATAGTTAACCACTTGGCTCTTGTCATAACGCATTCGCACGGCTGTCACTATACCAGACAGGAGCGGTCAAAGGCATAAGTATGAAGTGACAACTTACAGGGCATACAAATTAAGCTCAGATAATGGAAATCTCGTTGCCAAGCTTAGAAATGGGGTGATGGGAGGGGGGCGCGCAATGCATGCATAATCACCAGCAGTCATTTTCAGATTTTCCCCCTCTGCTTTTCCACTAAATTTTCGGGCTTATGACTAAAGAGAACTGTGAGGTCTTTGCCCGCTCTTCTTTATGGCATGTGTCACAGTGCTTTGACGCAATTCACGGTGCTCACACTCTTGCAAAAAACAAAAAAGAAAGATGGCAAGTAGTCAAATAGAAGTACGGAATGGTGATAAAAATAATCGGGTATGTAATGTTCGTCCGATTGTTCCTCGAGAGCAGCTTTTCAAGTCGAGAAAGGCCAGTGTTCATATAGGGAAATTGCGTTCAGAGAATGTTCATGCTCCTTAGCGAATGCCCCCTTGTTTTAACCTAACTCCACGACTAGACTACAGTGCATCTTTAACTTGCTTGTTTTAACACTACCAGTAACAGCTGCTCGCACTGGTAACGTAACGTTACACGGTTTCGCAGCGGACGAGTGTGATATGGAGACGATCCGGGAGAAGGTGAATGCCACCAACGAGCGACTCCGGAGGACCGACTACAAGGATGGACACGCGTACTCGAAGCAAACTTGTCAGTAAGTGAACAATATACATCCGTAATAGACGTCAGGGATTAATCGATGCATGTTTGATTGTATGAATACCCCAAAATTTTGGACTTTGCCCCCTTACATAATTTGTTCCCGCAACACACCAGCGTAACGCCATGGGTAGCACTGTGAAAAATAATTTTTCAGAAGATCTACCTAGTTTCAATTGGTTTTTGTTGGCAACATCGAGAAAGTATTTCCTTCTAATACAATTCCATTTATTACACTTAGTCGGCGCTTAGTGCTGCGTTAGACCAGTGTTTTACCACTGTTATAGCAGTGCTGCGTTATACCACCAGCGAAGTTAGAACTGATTAGAACTGAGTGCCGTAAATGCGTATACGCATTTACGGCACTCAGTTCTAATCAGGGTATTTCGTTCTAATAACATATATGTTGTTAGAACGAAATACCCTTTCGACGTTGCTGTTTGAAACTTGTTGAAACTCGGCCAATCTTCCGAAAACTAATTTTTGGAAAATGTTTCCCATTGAGTTACGCTGGTGTATTGCGGTGAAGTTCGACAGATTGTCGAAGGAGCAATATCCAAAATTCCTGGACATGTAAAGGCGCCAAGTCGTCGTTATCGTCGTCGTCATCACGCCATCCTAAGTAAAGTTCTAGTGGATTCCCTCCCGCACTGGTAATGCTGGCAATGAAAAAGCTGATGCTCTTGCATACGCAGTGCTCTGTCATCCTCACAAAGACAAGACTCCAAAGAATAATCAAGTTAAAAAATCTTACATCCGAAATCTCCTAGGGTCTTTTTGGGTTTTACCACATATGACCTGCGTAACCACGAAATTTCGGCGAGAGGAAGCATCGCTTCTATATCGAATAAGAACAAGATCTGCTCGTACACCAGCATGGTTAGTTAAGACGGGCCGTATCGATTGCCCAAAAGACCTAGATGAAAGGGCCACTCTTCTGCAGAACTTGCAAAAGAAGGACCTTCCGCATGCCTTCCTGCAACACCTTGTGTTCCCAGAAGGATCAGTTATAGCCCGCAAAGAATAAACTTCACGTCTTCTTATTTCATTCCTAAGAGAAACTGGTTCGATGTATATGTTGTGAAATAGCGCAGTGATCTTGTAGGAGCCGCTCGGGTGGAGCAGTAGCCGGCCTTGATCACCAGGCTAAACCCACCTGTTGAAAGAGAAAAGTGAAACAGAGGAACAAACATAGCAGGTGACGCAAGTGCCTATATATGTCAACCTGACCGTACGTGCGCCTAAGCTTATCCTTGACGAGAAAATGGCCCGCTGAGCTCTTTTTACCACTGACGTGTCCACAGCACGCGATATCCGGAGACGAGCTGCTCCTGATGTTTCTCCCTTGAACTTCTCGTGTTTCTTTCGGGCACCTGGAAGACACGCGCCGACAGACGGACAAACGCGCTATTTCGAGAACACAGCCCCATTTCCCGCCCACTTTTACCCATGCCACCACCTCGGCCGCAACGCTGAGCCGTTGCGCGCAAAGCTTACGTCACCTCAGAGCTTCCGTTAGACGGGACCGTCCTCGCCGATGACAAGGGCGAGGTTATAGCTTCGGAATTGTTTTTCCGCATTCCCCTGCACACGATACGCACGTAAACTTGTTAACAGCAGGTCGCTGTGTTTCTATAATCTGTTTCTGTCAAAACCACCGAAAAGTAGGGTGAAATTGCGTTTCGTTGTCTTTTACGTTTAGCCTAATTGCGCTTTGCGCGATGCGAAATAATGTGTGACAGCTGTTAATCTAAAACGAAATATTTGCGTGAACGTTTTCCTGAGGGATCCATTATGTGTACATTTTATTGTGTATACACGGAGGAAGCAGTGTGTCGGGTATCAATGATTTAAGCAAAACACTTGGTCGCTGTTTGGTATTGCTTTATTTTTTTTTCGCTCACGGTTGTGCTAATGGCTTTTTCATCGTACTACATGCAGTTCATTTTTAGCGCACACACGCCGGATATTAGGATACACTGTGTAAGCGCGTTTCTTACAAAATCTAATGTGATACCGAGCTAATGAATTCTTGGCGCATAGTTGTGAAAAGCAGGTGATAAGCTTCCCTTGCGTGAATCTTACACTACAAGATGAGCCTCACCCTAAATAGTTCGTCCCCAAGATGGTGAGAGCAGTATAATTGCTTTCGGCCTCGTTGTTCCAGGGTGCCTTGTTGTGGGTAACCTTGATCGGGGAGCAATATTTTATTAAAAACTATCACCACCTTTGTTTGAACCGTAAAATGAAAAAGATATCCGCATGATCAGAGTGTGGGTGTTAATCAAAGAGTTCGTTATGTGATCATCCTTTGTTCATTGGACTAGCTATTGACTGAGGAGAATCCGGCAACGCAACGGTTTCCAACATTTCCAATGTTTCCAACATTTCCAATGTAATCAGAGAAAAAGACTCAGTCACGCTTTACACCAAACATTTTTTTTTTTCAAACAAGTGAAAGAACTGAACTTCGAAGTTTACGGGTTAGGCTAGCACGGACACTGAGAAAGTGTTACGCATCAGGCTTTCGTTTCTATGAGGCTATTAAACGTTATTTAGATATATATCTCTGTATTCACAGGGATTGCACAAGTAGGTCTTTCCCAATAACATCCCTTATCTTATCCGCGATTGCAATTTCATCAGTCGCTTCTCCCAGTGCTTTAAAGAGCCGGCGTTCACTTTACTTCCGTATCGCCTAGTGATGCGGTTATGGCAACGGGATTTCTTTAGATTCAATGGACACTTGCTATAGACGCTGAAGAAATACACCCACAGCCTTTAATATGGTTTTTGAAGCCGGCATGTAATTGCACACTGGAAAGCGAAGTTTTACTAAAAGCGCGCAAAAGCGATAGCTTAGACGAAATCACGCCGAACCAGACAGATGGAGCCACAAACGCAGTCGCCTGTTTAGTGACTTTCAATCGATATTGCGCACAAAATCAAACGTCTCTGCATGCGCACAGACCAAATGCACGTAGCATCATCACACACGCTAAGCCCTCACTTGAGCCTATAGACCAGTAAAAAGGCTTTTCAGTAACAAAAAAAAAAAAAAATGCTAACACCACTCTCTAAATATGTCTAAGGGCTGCAGAAAAGAGTGCCTTTCTCTCTTTCTCTCTTTCTCTCTCTCTCTCTCTCTTCTACGTGTACTCATATTTGAGCTATAAGAAAAGAGAGTAACAGGTTATTGTATACGCGAGTCATGTGAATTACGTATGTTCATTACCTGCAACCACCAGAAATTTGTGTTTCCACCTGCCACTGAGACTTTAAGATAGCATGAACAACTTGTTTCTCTTTTATCAAGTTTTTGAGCTTTACACTCACTGTTGAGCTCTTCTTTGCCGTCGTGTGTCCGCGGTTATTGCACGGTATTTTTTTTTTCTTTTCATCACCATGCCTTGGACTATTGAAAGAATTTCGCCATTGATTTCGATTCGTAACATATGGCGCGAAGTATTTTCATTGCTGAAAGGGATAGCCCCCCTTTTCATGTCGCTTTCTCTGGGTGTATTTTGCGATGTATTTCAATCTGTTGGTTTCGTTGCTACTCCAATGCCGGTTTTGAAAATGCTGCAGTTCCTTGAAAATTTTATTGCTCCCTAATTTCGCGTTTACGTCTGGTGTTTTTTTTAAATGCTGAATAGGGTTTTATTGATTGCCTGTTGCAGATAGCACAATTCTAATGCTTGAACTAAATTGTCCGAATAGGCGGTCATTACTTGCACAATAAATGGAAGTGCAAAATTGACTTATCAACAAAAACTTACTAATCAGTTTTTTTAACCCATTTTGCTTTTACCGCACAGTGTGTTTCCATCTGTCGAATCCGATCTTGAAAACGGCGCATATAGCAATTTACAAATTGCAGCCAGTGAGCATGCAAGGCATATTCACTTTAAGTTCATGTTTACGCACATTTATTTTGCGTACATGATAACATAATTAGTGACATTTTTACATTCCGTAGTCCCATAGTTATGAAACTGTCAGGGGGACCGCCTAATACTGTAAATATCATGTATATTAGAATTAATTCTGAGGATGACACCACTTTCGAGATGTGCGCCGTCAGACTTAGGGTAAAGTGCACTACTGTTCCACTTACTTTTTAATCAAAACGCCTTCTAATTCAATGAAGCACATAAATAACTGGAACGCCAATGTCGTCGTACACTTTGGGAATGAATACCTCGAAACTAGTTTGATCCTCAGAATTTGTTACAAACAATATGCCTTGCAAGCTCGCCGGCTACAATTCGTAAATTGCAATGTGCCGTAAGTAATTCAGTTAAAAGTTCATTAGCATTAAAAATTAGTTGATAATGCATTTCGGTTTCTCGTGCAAGTACTGTCCGCCTTTTCAAATAATCCATCTCAAGAGTTCTGCCATCTGCCAGAGACAACTAAAAAAAAAAAAAAAGGGGGGGGGGGGGGGCTCGGTCTAAAAAAATTTAAAATGCGCACGATATATTTTGCCTCACGTGGAATACTCAACCTAAATTCAGTCGACAGACATCACTCTGTGTCCTTGCATCATTCTTCATCCCGTTTTTTGCGCAGTTGTTTCCTGTGAACATAAATCAGCTCGACTGACTCGCCGCTTCAAGGTGTTCTGGTGTTAGCGCTTCATAAGCCGACATTACACGAGGCGGGCGAAAATCAAGAATGCGCAGACACTTCCACTACCATGAACGTTATAACATGAAAAAGTGCTTTATAACAAAGTAACTCTTATTTTCAGTGGACAGAAAAACGGAGTTGCTTGGCGAATCGCAAGAACATAAGATGAATTTCCTTGTAACATGTGTGCATGCTTACTTGCGTATGTCGTGTGCCTAATTTTTCTCTTCTTTACAATTAACCTGTTAAACGCAGGTATTCAAGGTACCTTTCGTCTTGCGTTACTTTCGCTTCGGGACATGTGTTTCTACAGCGCGAGCACGTTTTATTAATTAATGTGTATATGTGTATAAATGTTGGCGCCTCTCGTCAGCCGCTTCTCTTCTCCTGCATGTGACAGAAAGGAAAGAAAAGAAAAACACTCAACGAAGAATAAAATAAAAGCAACATGCAAAATGCAGTTGATGGACAAGTTCAAGCGACCAGTTCACAAAAAAACACACGTTCACGAAACAACTTGTGGCGCGGCTGCGGCGTCCGGAATACATGTTGAGCTAAGCAAGTGTGAAGCAGCAGCTTCGTTGTACCAGAAGCGTGGACCCGATATGGCGCGCGTGTCATACATTAATAGGATGTCAAGCTCTCAACAAATTGCCGCATTGCGATAGCCAAAAGTTTCATACGCGAAATATTTTCTCGTTGACTCGGACGCGTCCTCATTTTCGTTCTTGGTACTTTGCCAGCCGTAAGCCTTAGTAACAAAGGCCTTGCCATAGCGGAAATATATGTATTCAATACGCTTTTAAACAAGATGAAGTCTGAACAACGTTCAGGCAATCGTCCAACCACATAGGCAGCCTCGCGCACACGAGCTTGCTGGGCTGGTTCGCTACAGTCTCCCTTCTTATATATATAAATATATCCTGACTGGGAGCTTACCACTGTCGTTGAAAATAAAAGTGTACAATCATTCCAATCTACCGGTGCTAACATAGGGGGCAGAAACTTGGAGGTTAACAAAGAAGCTTGAGAACAAGTTAAGGACCGCACAAAGAGCGATGGAACGAAAAATGTTAGGCCGACGTTAAGATACAGGAAGAGAGCGGTGTGGATCAGAGAGCAAACGGGGATAGCCGATATTCTAGTTGGCATTAAGATGAAAAAATAGAGCTGGACAGGCCATGTAATGCGTAGGATGGATAACCGGTGGATCATTAGAGTTACAGAATGGATACCAAGAGAAGGGAAGCGCAGTCGAGGATGGCAGAAAACTAGGTGGGGTGATGAAGTTAAGAAATTAGCAGGCGCAAGTTGGAATCAGCTAGTGCAAGACAGGGATAAGTGGAGATCACAGGGAGAGGTCTTCGTCCTGCAGTGGACATAAAAATAGGCTGATGATATATATATATATATATATATATATATATACTGCTGCCGTTACGAGTACATCGTTGCGCATGCGTGATGATGCGCCGACTCTTGAGTGAGGGATCGGCCACGGCCGTAGATGCGCCACAATCACGTGGTGGAAGCCACAGGCACGTGCACCCTATGACATGCCGACGTGCTATCGTCGACACCTACAACGTTTAATTACCGCGTTGTGAAATCACAGAAAACTTCCTAGGGTTATCATTCTCTTCATGCATAGCATAAATCTTCACTTGTTGGTTCTTCTTCGTTTTTCGGTTAGTTCTGCACTTTGCACCTATTTTATGTCGTTAGCTGCTTTGCGCTGCCCCGCAAGCATTCTCTCGCTTTATGGCCTTGTCATTGTACCCAAATGTGACACGCTAAAGATCAACAAAGGTATTATCGTACATCCGCAAAACACACCAGATTTTATTTGAAGGTGCAAGAAGAGAGATAGTATATATAGAGAGATTGTTGCATGTCTCAGCTTCCCAAAGAGAGTTGTTTTGTTTTAATATATATATATATATATATATATATATATATATATATATATATATATATATATATATATATATATACTTACCGGCCTTTCTTTTCTGGTCGGACAGTTTTTAGCTCGAGCCAAAACTCCCTGCGTTCACTTTCCACCCTCAAGTTAAGGCGTTTTACAGCAGACCTTGGCCCGTATTTTAGAACGCACCCCCAACTTCACAGTCCACTTCGACTAAAGAAAGTAGAGTGCTTCCCCTCGACAGAATTAAGTGGCCACGGCACTTCATTGACACCCCACGGCCGTTCTTGAGCATCGTAGAGTCTTCTTCAGTCAAGGGGCGGCACTGTGCTCAACTCGGTGGAGTAGAGGAACAGTTTCGAGTCGAGGTTCGTTTAGGAATGCGGGAGCTTGTATTTTTTCACAATCTCGTACACAGAAAACCGTGTTGCTCCTACCACTTTTCTGATGTTCGCAGTCCCGCAAATAGGTACGTGGACGCATATTACTTTCTATGTCGAGAACTTTTGCAATTATAACTGTACCTTATGCCGACTTCTGAGAACATGGAATAACAATGCTACTAATTGCTAATGATTGATTGATTGACTTATTGATTGATTGGCTGGTTTATTAAGTAAATTATGGCGCAAAAGACTGCTCTTCTCATTTTCCAAACCCCTGCGAGCACTTTTTCTTTAATAAATTGGGCAGTAAATTACACAACAAATATGCGGGTTGCGTTCCATGCAAATCTATGAAGACGACGAAGGAATATTTTGAAACAGGAACGGTGTATTTCTATCGCGCTGAGCCAATGAAAAGAACGAAAGAAGAAAAAGGGACCTCTGTTTACAAGAATGCAAGCACGTGCATGTTCGCGATAGCATCTGGTTTCAAACAAAGTGGATGAATGGAAAATGAATGAATAAAGCCTTTATTTTAATGCAGGGGACGGCTCTAGGCCGCTGTTGGAGATTAGGTGGGAAAGGAATGAGGGTGCCCGGATTGTTGACTGAAGCACATTTTCATCTCAGTCTTTGATCTTCCGCTTGATGCAGACTCAGGTGCATGTTCAGTTCAGCCGCTCTCGCAAGGGCTTGTCGACCCCTTATACACTACTCGAAACAAGCCACTTCGTATTCCATATGTCAAAAAACCTATATAATTCAAATCGAACGCTAATGCAGCTCCACTAACGTGAAACCTGGGGAAGTGCGAATCAGTGATTGTCGCTCAATGCGCGCCTGCAGCTCGGCGTCCATGGCACAAAGGTATTTCCGGAGCGCGCCAACTGCTTATGAAGCCTGTTCCTTCTCTCTTGGCACACGGCGCGCGCTGATCGGCTGCTGGAGTAGCGCTGAAGTGAGGAGGAATCGAGTGCTTTTGGGGTGGTGGCACCCTCTCTTGCGCTGCGCTGGTACCATGCAGACTGGCATTTGGGAAACAATTTTCACGAGTTTCTGCTAATTAATGCGCCTAATGCTTGATTATTCCTATCTTCTAAATTATTCTGAATCGTGTTACTGTATTTTGAACCAGTTTTCATCAATTCTGCACTTGTTTTGACCCTGTTTTGATAACTTGTTTTTGCGCGTGACCACGACGACGTGAGATCACTATACAAGATTTTAACGATTTTCACGAGTTTCTGGCAATTAATGCGCTTAATGCTTGTTTATTCCTATCTTTTAAATTATTCTCAATCATGTTAGCTTATTTTGAACCAATTTTGATCAATTCTGCACTTGTTTGGACCCTGTTCTTGCGCGTGATCACGACGACATGAGAGCACATTATATACGCCGACAGCCCGGGCCCTTGAAGTGCCTCGCACTTAAAACTTTTTTTATGGAACTCGATGCCACGCTGGCCTGTGTTAGGGATAAGGGGAACTGGTAAAATGGGTTGAAGCTATCCTTCCGACGATTCCTGCTTCACGGGAGAAAATCCACAGGAATTGCAAAATAAAGATAAGAACAACTCTCCTTGCCATTTTCGTCTGGTAGCATAAGTATAGTATGGAGTCTAGGCAACAAGAAAAAAAAAAGAGTTTATTTAAAGATTTTTCCGGGCATGACTAGACAGACAAGGGCGCTCTGCACAAACCACCTAATCGGCTGCTGAACGCACAGCTTCGAGAAAAACCTTGTCTCTGCCAATATAATGGAGCAGGGTGGCTTTAACAATATTATTTGGCACTTAACGGCGTAAACGTACAGATATGGCTGATCGAAGGGAAACGCACGCGAAATGGGGGCATCCAGGTCCAGTCGATGTCTGTCCTAAATTACCCGCCGAACCACCGTCAAAACTATTACTTAGGTCAGCAACCGGTATAGGTGGCATAGAAGGAATGGTATTGCCAGCCATTTCATTGCCACGCACGGCGTGTTTTACGGCGCCGACAGATAACTCCTCTCACACAGCAGTCTTTCGCAACGCCGCGAAGAGAAAAAAGCGAGGGGGGGGGGGGGGGGGGCGAGACGGGGGATGGTGTAATTGTCGCCACACGTTGTCGAGTTCAGCTAAACGGTCGAGGGTGGTCTGGCTTGCGCCGAGTCACGTATACGTAAGCGTTGAATCAACTGAGCGTGCTTCCTAGAGCACTTGTGGTAGAAATACACCCATACGCGGGCGACCCAATGAAGTGCCTCTTTCATTTGCTCTTCCTGTTCATTACCCTTAAGCGGGAGTACATGATCACTGAAAGCACAGAGAGCTCGTAAACTGAGTATTTCGGAATGCTGAATGGAAAAATGGGCCATATTCAGCTGCCATTCAACGTTTCTGCTCGAACGAAGACGAGACAGCCCTCTCGATGGAGCGGTCAACAGAAGGCACTTTTGCATTCGGAGCTTGGTACGAGCGCAGTTTAGAATCGCGTTTGAAATATGGCTGTTTTGCAAGAGAGGAAACGAAGGTGTCAGCTCGCGGTATAGAAGGCTAAAAAAAAAAAAAAAAAAAAGAAAGCACCTTGCAGAGTTACGTTTCGGCAGCTATGATCGTGAACTTCGAACTAAAGTGTTGTCAGTTAACGACAGCCTACGAGTAACGACAGCCTACGAGAGTAACGACCGCCTACGACAGCCTACGAGCCTACGACAGCATACGAGTGAACTGGTTGTTTACTTTTCTTGGATGCACTCACACCTCAGCGTTGTTATTTTATTGCGGAGAGGCGACTGACACACTGCCCGAACGCGACGTGAATATGAAGCTGAGAAGCTAGCCGAGAGTGATTAAGTACATGATACCTATTGCGACAAGATTACATTTGCTGAATACCAGGATTTTACGCACCATAACCACTATCTCATTATGAAGCAAGCCGTATTGGGGGGACTGCGGAATAATTTTGACCGCTTGGGGTTCCTTTACCGTGCAACGAATGCACGCTACACGAGTGTTTTTGCATTTCGCTCCTATCGAAATGCAGCCGCCGCGGCCGGGAATCGAACACCAGCGACCTCGTGCTTAGCAGCGCAATGCCATTGCCGCTTAGCCACAAAATTTTCCAAATACGTTCCGCTTACTTAGTGAATCTAGCTGGAACGATATTATCAATGTATAACCAGTTTTAATGTGGAAGAGCGCATGAAGATGACACTATCGTTTGCAAATAGTACGTGCTAAAAGGACACGGCAGTGAAAATTGAAGAGATCAGGAGCAAGCTCATGTGAAATAGAAACGAGGGTAAATAAAGCATTCGAAAAATGGCATACTGTGCAGACTTTGTAGAAAGTGTGATGGCCAGTTGATGCGTAGTTGCATGAAAAGGAGGTTTAATGGCAGGACGACGGAAAGGAGGACCCGATTTGCAAGAATATATTGCCCCGCCTTACTCCACGTTGACATAGGGAGCAGAAACTTGGAGGTTGTCAAAGAAGCTCGAGAACAAGTTAAGGACCGCACAAAGAGCGATGGAACGAAAAATGTTAGGCCTAACGTTAAGATACAGGAAGAAAGTGGTGTGGATCAGAGAGCAAACGGGGATAGCCGACATTCTAGTTGACATTAAGAGTAAGAAATGGAGCTGGGCAGGCCATGTAATGCGTAGGGTAGATAACCGGTGGACCATTAGAGTTACAGAATGGGTGCCAAGAGAAGCAAAGCGCAGTCGAGGACAGCATAAAACTAGGTGAGGTGATGAAGTTAGGAAATTTGCAGGCGCAAGTTGGAATCAGCTAGCGCAAGACAGGGGTTCGGAATTGGAGATTGCAGGCCGGCCTTCGTCCTGCAGTGGACGTAAATATAGGCTGGTGGAGATGACTCCACGTTGGCTTAAGGAAGGGTGAAAAGAGACAGGCAAAAGATAGGTAAAGACGAACGAGCGAACAAGCGAACGAAAGAAAGAAAGAAAGTAAGAAATAAATAAATAAATAAATAAATAAATAAATAAATAAATAAATAAATAAATAAATAAATAAATAAATAAAGAACCAGAGGACGTATGGACGGAGTGGGAACAAGGATCGGACGTTGATGAAGAGAAAACAAGGGATTAGGGAATTAACAAAGATACAAGCAATGCTGGGTGGTGCACAGTAAATAATGCTAGATGAAAGTTTACAATTTTGCATAACAGTAACCAAAAGTTTATGGCTCGATACCATAATTAAAAAAAATGTTGCAGTTTCACCCGAAAGGCGAAGCATCAATTGCGATAGCAACTTAGTAGAGAGCTATACGGAGTAAGGATAGTAGAATTAACAGCTGTATAAACATGCAGCAGCACCAGCAACGCGCAGAACTGTTGTCGACGCCGTCGCCGTTTTGCCCGTGTTCGCACCGAACGCGCGCGGCATTGGTGACTGTTGCCAGGGCCTCTGGGGGTCGGCTCGGAGGTTTTCGACGAGATCAGAACGGGAAACTCGTCGAGCGGCGTCGGAAGTTTTTACCACCTTCTCGCCTCGCAACGTTGTTACATAAATACGCATTTGGTGCCGCAGCTAAACGTCGCCTCCCCTCCCTCCCTCCCGTCCTCCCACGGCCTTTCGCGCGACGGAAGAAGTCGCATTTGCTCTCTATATATGGTGATTGTAAAGGAGGAAAGAGACGCTTAATTCTGCAGCCCTTCAGGGAGCACGGCGAAGAACGCGCGTTTGTTCTCCGCCGTGCGTTCGCTCCCCATGGAAGCGCGCGTCCCTCATGCCCTTTCACTCGAACATACTAGCGTGGCGACAATTTCATCGCCGTTGACGTCATACGGAACCTCACGGCGACGGCGACGCCGACGGCAGAAATCCTCTTTGAGTGTCCTACAATTGCTATCGCAATAACAAAAAGTAGCGCGGCTGTTGGTGTATGTCAATACTGATTTTCTAGGTGAATCACGTCGGCGGTGCCGACAAATTTGTCTTGATCCTTCTCTTCATAAAACAGCACGTGGGGATAACTTGTACGCGTAACTTTCAATATCGTTAAACTTAGGTTCAAGCTATAAGCGGGCCATTGTTCCTCATACTTAAACATGGTTCCGGGCACAAGTATGTGAAACACTGTTCCGGTTAACAGTGGCCTTTTTCACTAGAACATAGTTCCGCATATTTACTACCATGTAAACTGCGGACAAGGAGAAAAGCAGATACGAACCAACGCCTCCTGTTTATTGTCTGTCGCGTTGTCTTGTCTTGTCTTTTGTTTTGCGTTTGTTTGTGTCCGTTTTAGTTCTTGTCCATATTCTTCGCGCCGGGCATACCATGATATCTAATCACGTTGTTGCATAAGGAGTTCATTATCTTGGATGGTCGATCGACGCTTATGTTAGAGAGGCTCTTTCTTTTTTGCACCTTACTGTAACTCTGTAAACTGCGAGTAAATTTTGACACTGCGCAGACGATGACCACGCGCTTTTCACACGGCTGGGTTGTGTTACATAACGGACGTAATGGCCACTTTGCCAGCAGCAGTTTCTCCTGCGCTCACGCGTAATATTGCGCTGGCAGTGAACGCCTCGCGGGGGCAGTTTTAATATTTTTTTGTTCTTACGAATTGCACTCCATAAATCTTATTGTACGAAACAGATGGCAACGCAACCAGAATGCTGCTTTTTAGAATAGAATAACTTGACAGGGCATCGCAACAACACAACGCAAAAAGGAAAATACCGAATATGTGGTTCTTGAATGAAATAATCTGATTAACTTGCAGGTCAAAAAATATTAGCGAGCTTGCACTGGAGGCGCAATGCTTAAGAGATAGCGGAGTTGATGGGCACCTAGCAAGTCCTGGCTTTTGGGCTAGGCGAAATGATGACACTACCAAGTCATCCCCAGCATTTCCAGGAATTTATTCATTATTCATCGATTATAGATTAGCTATTGATTGACTATCGATTGGCTATCGATGCTAAGCTTAAGTAGTCCCAACCATGCTTAGCTTGACTTAGCCAGGTTCAGCTTCGCTAGTTCACAGGGGTATGTGCCATTGCGCTTGGACCCTTTCTGCACTACCGCCAGGATCGGACAACATTTTTTCCGACGCATGACGGACTTACGGCCGGCTTAAAGGGACATGGACACAAAAGTTGGCGGGCGGTTTTTTGTGTCGGAACAAAAGTTGAACTGTTGAAAATAACGAATACAACAAGCTGCTTAAAAAAAAAAAGAAGAGCAACATTTTTTTTGCAATTTTCTGTTGCACCTTACCTCCAAGCGGCTGCCGGCGGAAGCTGAAATTTAACGTCATAACACCCACCCGCGCGCGCGGCCTAGGTCAACCACAGCCGTCGCTGTGTTTCCGGGGGTGTCGGTCCCTTGCAGCGTTTGTTTAACACCTTTCGGCGATCTTCGCACGTGGTCCGTCTGAAACATTATCCCCGTCGGCGCTATACGCAGGTGGTGCGTCTTACATGAGCCTTCCCGCGGTCGTCGCTTGGTATTGACGCGTTCGTCGCGGCGGAAGGAAATGCCCAGACATTGCTGTTATAACAGCATCGTCGGTCGTGACACGCCGTCGCACACGTTTCCCAGAGACGAGAAGGTGCGTAAACTGTGGATACCTGCTTGTCAGCCATCAGGCCCAGCCTGGAGACTTCTAAAAAATCACCGCATATCCACGACGTGAATGATGATGAGTGGGCGAATCACCGGGGGATCATTCGGGTAAACCAGAGCTACGGACGAGCGAGAAAGAGAGCGCGCGTCGAGAATGACGCAGCGCCCCTAGCTACGCAGCGCCCCTAGCTACGGACGGGAGAGAGAAAACGCGCATAGGGAACGAGAGAGAAAGAGAAAGAGAGCACAGCTGCGCCTCTATCGGGAGCGGCGAGTACTAGCGTGGCTACAACGGCGCGACGGCGCGACGATGGCGGACAAGGCTCGACCCTAAGGAGCTTCGCCCCTAAAATGACTTCATTTGCGCGGACCACTTCGTCGATGATGATTATGTGACCAGCCCGGCTATGCTGAAAAGCCTCGGCATGCCGCTCAAAAGGCAATCGCCTAAAGTTTGACGCTGTGCCATCGGTCTTCTCACGAAAACGCTGGGCAGAAATGATCAGCGGCGCGTTTGAAAAGAGGAGGCGAAAAGATGTCGGTACTGTTTTCGTTCACTTGCAGCCTTCTTGAGCAGTGTGAGGGCGAGGCTGGGGCGAGATGCCCGAGGCTGGGCACGAAGGCGGTAATGTCGAAGTGGACGTGAGAGTCTCGGAGGTACTGATACCTCACAGCAGTTGCTCACGCCGACGGCATAAACTACTATTCAGTCATCCACGCAGTGCTGAAGTACCCCGCAGCTGCCTCGCCTGCGTGCGCTCTTGAAAAATTGTCACAGTTTCGCCCTAAGGGCGAAGCAATGAATGCGATAGCAACACAGCAATGCCATACGAAGTAAGGTGAGCGGCTTTGGTAGCAATATGTATTGTAGTAAACATGAGCTGATTAAGTAAGCAGGTGTGCTGCGCCGTAAGTAGACCGACATGAAGAGAGACTCGATGACCACGAGAAGGCGCCTGTAAAACGGTGGTGTTCATGAGAAGCGCTTCCCGTGAGCAGCGCGTGTGAAGGGACACACCTGTAGCGCTGCACTGCCGATCCGGGCAGCATTGCATGTGTAGCGTGCGTTGGAAAATGTGGCCCGAGTATTACTAACTGAATGAACAAGCGTGGTGTGAGCGCGCACAAACAAACATGAATAGATCACACTGAATGACTGCAGACAACGACTGTCAAAACGCTGGCAGCAAGCAGCGGGCGAAGGTACGTGCGGTCTATCGCTTCAACGGAAACTGAGCGGCGAATGCACGGCGCATAAAAGTCAGAGCCGTGTGGAGATAAGCGACGGTGCGAGCGAGCGACGAGCGCGGTTGCTGGCAAAGTAGAAGTGCGCCCCCCCCCCCCCCCCCCCCCCCCCCCAGCTCCCTCCGGCGTTGGCTTCCCGCTTCCTTGCTTGCGCGTGGGAGATGAGTGCGTTCGCTCTCCGTGATAGCGCGCGTCCCCGCACGCTTCCGCTCGGGCATACGGCGCGCGGCGAAGATTTTATCTATAGGGAACCAGACGGCGACGGCGACGGCGACGACGACGCCGACGGCAGAAATCCGGTTGAAGTGTCCATATAATTGCTATCGCAATAAAAGCATTTTCACAGATGAAATGACAAATAATTCTTGCACAAGTGTCTGGTGCAGAGCGAAATCTTCTCGCTACGGTTCGCGAAACATGACCGGCACGTCCACGGCCGCCTGCTCTTCTTCGTCGCTTGACGCGGAAGGCTCGTAACCGTAAGCGGTAATATTTTTTGACGAGTTGGAATGGTCCTCGTTTTCAGACGTGTGCTCATCGCTGGTAGAGGCACCAGAACTCGAATCTATGCTCGCGATGGCGGCGTCGGCGTTCTTCGAATGACCTCGGCCGACCGGCTGACTATTCCAACGAGATTGTCGTGACGTCACGCCTTCCAACTCCCGCGGGTCAGGCGGCATGGCGCACGCTGACACAAACGCCAAAAATAAAGCCATCGGGTCAAAAATGAGCTAAGTGACTACTTCTTTTCGGTGTAATCGCACGCTGAGGATTCATTTTCAGCATTTTCGTAAAATTTTCAGATTTAGTGTCCGTATCCCTCTAAACAACGTCGCTGTTAAAAAATTCTGGCACTTTTTCTATCTGCGATATACAGGGGAAGCACGATATTATATATTTTTTCTTGCGCGCGTTATCAGTGAAACCTATAGGCGAAATATATATTTTTTTAGATTCGTCGGAAAGTTTTCACGATATTGTTCTTTGCGTCAGCCTTCCATTGCGGGCGCCGATTGCAAGGCGGTCGTTCTTAAAACACACTTAAAACACACTAATAATGCGCAAGTTAGTGTAAAGGCCGTAATTAACCAACATATAGTATAGTTTGAACTTTGCCTTCACATTCCCAATAACTTGCCGCCCATTTCCACGAAATATAAACAAGGTGACTCGTTTAGCTTCACCAAGGACACCGTGGGAGCCTCGTAAACGCATAAAAACAAGCAGCAAACGAGTATTATAATAAAGATGGATTTCTTCAGATATCCACAGCCTATCACCAAGAAAACGAAACCGCGGTTGCCGCAGCCTCGCTTGTCGAAGACCAGCCCGGTTGTATTCAAATATTGTTCCGAATATTGTGATCAGCTCCTCGTTTTAGAGCGCAGCTCTTAGGCGCCTGTTCTTGCGGCGAACGCCGGTGTCGGCGTAACCGAGCGAACGAGTGCAGTGAAGGATGAAAGAGCAAACACGGAGCGCAGCGGGGGATGAAATACGGGAGGAGGAAAGTGGAGGAGGAGGGTGCAGCGGAACCACTGAGGCGGAAAGCGGAGGAGGAGGGTATGGCGAAAGCATGAGAAGAAAAGCGCAGTGCGGCGATGATGGCTACGAGATGGCGCCAGAGTAGCGTGCGTCGTCTGGGATGTCTGTCTGCGGCGGCTGCTGTGGATCGCGTCCTGGCTCCTGCGATCTCCAAATTAGCGGGGCAGTCGCGCCACACTTCGCTTCGTTTGTAACGTACCAAACGAGACAGGTTCTCCGCACCAGCCAACATATCGCGAAATGAAAACACATACAGAGCTGCGCTCAAATTTTGCATTAGGAAGTATCGTAATCGTCGGTGATATTTTTTATTTCTCACTATCCTTTTTTTTTAATTTAGACTAGGTGGAATACGCGTGGAGGAATATTCTATTCATTAATATTGGTGATGGCGTTGGTGATGTTAAGGGATCAGAAGGCTCTTGTCTGGCAGAGTTTTCCGATCATTTGCAGCCCCTAATCAACACCATCCTTGACAGCATCGACTAGCGCTACGCCCACACGCTCAGTAAACCAGGTCTGTCAGAAAAAAAAAAAGAAAGATATAACAGCAGTGGCGTTGCCTCTCGTCTTTCAATGCTAGTGCCTCAGGGAAGTCCACCTGAGGCACTAGCACTTTGACAGCCGCAACTTCTGCAGTGCAGTCGCCAATAAAAATAGCAACGTCCCCTCTAACACGGAAGTGCGGATATATACGGGAAAAGAGGCTCAACCGATATTGGATCCCGGTTTTCCGGGATCCAATCGAGTGCGCACATGCTAAAGAAAAAGTAGCCTCCATATTGGCAGGAACTTTTATACGGTCATGGTTTATGCACAGGGCAGCAGGGCTCTGAATGTGCGAAAAGTTCAGTTATCTGAATGAGAGACGGGAAAAAGAACATTTATGTAAATTCATAACACAATGCACATATTACTAGTAATCTGCCTAAATACGTTTTATTTATAGGCACATTCAATTTTATGATATAAAGGAACTTGTATTGAATATAGAGTATATGTATAACTAGCGTTTTTTCTTATAGTTATTCCATGAATCCTATTCTTGTTGGTAGCACTGTGCTGTTGTAAGATTGCTTAATTGCCACTCTGATTGTTGCTCCAATCATCCTAAGTCCGTATTCACGTAAAGCTCTTACGCTATATTTGTTAGAAAGAGCAAAGTGCCAGCCAACACTGATGCTGCACATATTATTAGCAAAGGCGGTCGGTAGATGGCAAAATACACTTACGAGCAAGAAGCTCTGTGAATTCCACCCCTTGCGTACTGTTTGGCTGCATGTTTCGAATACTGTTGTGAGCCTCGATTCCTCTAACTTCCGAGCCACAATACTGTATTCGATTATTCCTTGAAATGAGGACTGGTTGAACGGTTTACCGTTCAATGTCAGAAGAGTGTATACGGTACGTAGTACGCGACATGGCTCGTATTCACAAAGCTTTTCGATTCGTAAGCGTTCTGTGACAGTGGCCGGTCGTCCTCGCTTATGACATGCCCAGCTTCAAGATTTAGAAGAATTTCATCTTACAAAAAGAAATTTCTGCAGAACCCATCGATGACGATTGTCAATGTAAGCGGATAGCCGAACGCTTCAAGACAACTATTCGCTTATTAAAGGAGCGCTGCGCTTGAAGACGACATATACTCGTATATTTGTCGCAGTGAGATTATTTAGGTAGCATTTGTAGCTTTGTTGCGCGATTCCGCAGAGAATAAAATCATTAGCCATCACATCTGTGGCAGGTAGTTTGAGATGCTTTACACAAATGCCGATTCGACATATGTGATCTCTCCAGTGGCACGAGCTGTGCTGCTGAGCACGAGGTCGCGGGATCGAATCCCAGCCGCGGCGGCCGCATTTCGATGGAGGCGAAATGCAAGAACGCCCGTGTACTTGCGTTGTAGTGCACGTTAAAGAACCCCAGGTGGTCAAAATGAATCCGGAGCCCTCCTCTACGGCGTGCCTCATAATCAGAACTGGTTTTGGCACGTAAAACCCCAGAAAGAAGTGCTGTGAGCACCGGCGTGGAACGCGACTGCCATGCTCCTCTCCCGCCTTATTACTGTAACGAGGGGCGGGAGGCGACAGAAGAAGGAGAGGGCTGTCCTTGCGCAAACCTTCAGACGTCACAAAGCTCAAGCGCGACAGCCGTGCTGCTCATGCTTCCCCCTGCCGGGAAGCACAAATAGAGACCTTTCCCATCAAATCTCTCTCTCTCTCTCTATCTCTCTCTCTCAAAGGGCTAGTTGGAGTTCTGCGACGAACGTGCGCCGGGCAACTCAATTGTACGGGAGCACGCGAGCCACAAAAAACCGGCGGCAGAGGCGAAGAAAGCTATTCGCTTTAAAAAATTGTAGCATAAAAAGTTTTTGAGAATACAGGCTCACATAGGTCCGTATTAAGAAAAACGCTCTTACATCTGTACTGTTCGTAAGAACAGGTGCCAGTGAATAGTACGGGACTGGACGTACTATTCGCGGAAGTGATCAGCCAATGACAAAGAGAACCTACGAACGAAAAGGTTAGTGAATTTGGTCCATCGTGTTTATTGGGATGGCCCTGCCGATTTGAGAAAGATCAGAAGTAGCATGTTGATGTGTACAAAACATTTGATATGTGAAGGAAAAAGTCGGCAACTGATGCATAGCAAAAATCTGAGTGGAGGAGGAGGTGGTAGCAGCAGCTATTACAAGGTGAAAACAGTGGTAACGGAAGAAGAAGAAAAAAAGCAAAATGACAAGAAGGCAGGTTAGAATAGAACACTGCACGGGCTCGGGCTTACCCGAGAGCCCGGGCCCGGCCCGGCCCGTGGGCCTGGCCGGGCCTGGCCGGGTAGGGCAGCTTTTTTACGGGCTCGGGCATGGCATGTGCTTTTTGACGTGGGCCCGGGCCGGGCTAGGACTTTCTAGCAGTGTGCATTTAACGTGCAGCGAGTTATCCTCGCGCGTCTCGACTCTGAAAAACATGTCTTTTTCGGTCTCTGGCACGATTCGGGCCTGTTTCGAGCCGGGCTCGGGCCGGGCTCGGGCCTAAGGTAAGCGGGTAGCGGGCTGGGCCGGGCGGGTAACGTAGATTATTTCCGGGCCCGGGCCTGGCTCGGGTCTCGCCATGAATCTTTTGGTCGGGCTCGGCCGGCAGCCCAACGTATTTATGGGCTCCAAAAATCGGCCCGTGCCGTGCTCTAGGTTAGAATACCCACAATTGGTCGCTGAGAAAGACAGGATTAGATCGAACCAATGGTAATCGCTTGCTACGTTGCCCTTCACGTTATGAGACTAAACGGCGGAATTATAGGGAAGAAATGTCACAGTTTCGCCCTAAGGGCGAAGCAATGAATGCGATAGCAACACAGCAATGTCATACGAAGTAAGGTGAGCGGCTTTGGTAGCAATATGAATTGTAGTAAACATGAGCTGATTAAGTAAGCAGGTGTGCTGCGGCGTAAGTAGACCGACTTGAAGAGAGACTCGATGACCACGAGGAGGCGCGTGTGAAACGGTGGTGTTGATGAGAAGCACTTCCCGTGGGCAGCGCGTGCGAAGGGACACACCTGTAGCGCTGCACTGCCGACCCGGGCAGCATTGCATGTGTAGCGTGCGTTGGAAAATGTGGCCCGACTATTACTAACTGATTGAACAAGCGTGGTGTGAGCGCGCACAAACAAACATGAATAGATCACACTGAATGACTGCAGACAACGACTGTCAAAACGCTGGCAGCAAGCGCAGCGCTGGCAGCAAACGCCGCAGCAGCGGGTGAAGGTACGTGCGGTCTATCGCTTCAACGGAAACTGAGCGGCGAATGCACGGCGCATAAAGGTCAGGGCCGTGTGGAGATAAGAGACGGTGCGGACGAGCGACGAGTGCGGTTGTTGGCAGCGTAGAAGTGCGCCCCCCCCCCCCCCCCCCCCCCCTGCGCGCTCCCTCCGGCGCTGGCTTCCCGCTTCCTTGCTTGCGCGTGGGTGATTGAGTGCGTTCGCTCTCCGTGATAGCGCGCGTCCCTGCACGCTTCCGCTCGGGCATACGGCGCGCGGCGAAGATTTTATCTATAGGGAACCTCACGGCGACGGCGACGGCGACGGCAGAAATCCGGTAGAAATGTCCATATAATTGCTATCGCAATAAAAAAGGAAACTCTTTAGTGTAGAAATAATTATTTCTTGGGATGAAAGTGGTTTATACGCAAGGACAAAGTTTTCGCTTAAGAAACGTGCAGTAAGCTTTGTTCCACTAATTTCCGGGTGCTCGCGAGTTCAGTAGATGAAAGGGAAAATCGAGAAACCCTTACGGGTTTCCTTTGCAACTTGGTGCTACAGTCGGTTGGATGACAGCTTTTTCTTTTCGTGAACCTTCCTCTACCTTGTGGGCTTCCGCAAAACTGATTGGACAAGTATACAATGCACTACCAGATGACGGCGTTAGGAGAACGGTTTTTAACCGCACGTGGCTGGTATATGAATTAGGGATCTTGCACACCCAACGGGGAAACGACGAAAGCAAGAGAGACAAGGTGACGTTCGAAAACAGTCGAAAACAGTGAGGCCTGCCTGAGGTGTTTTATCTGTGGAATGATTTAACGCGGGACGTAACTGGCTGAGCACCTAGTGAACCATTGTTTCCTGCCGGGGGGGGGGGGGGGGGCGATATCCGGTGTTTTCATCAGCGGACAGACCTGGAAAGCTGCGCTCAAAGTGCTCCGCGCGTTTTCATCTCTATACCGAAGGCAACGGGTTTCTCGCTTTTTTTTTTTTTGAAAATTAAGAACGACGTGAGAGTGATTAGACTCGCGCAAGTATTGTTGCTGCAGATGACTTGGGAACAAAAGCTGTGTTCAATAACAATGTCTCCTCCGCAGATTACTGTTGCTTCGTTAATGGCGGCGTCCGCCAGCACGATCTGGTTCCGGTTCTATAACAACGTTGTGTCGTATGATAATGAAAACTTTGATGTTCAATCTTCCTTTTTTTCAATTGCGTGAACTGCGTTTTCAGTAAAAGCTTTTCAGAGTTATCCCTTCCCCCCCCCCCTCCCGCCCCCCGCTCCCGCCCCCCCTTCCCGTCTGCTGTCTATATTTTCTGTTTCTGTGCCTTATGTGTGTGCGCGATTCTTGAGGAATTTGAGGAAACGGTCTTACTAGAATCTTGCGAAAATTCCCAAGAAACTCTTTGTAATGCCACCGTACCGCAGATCATTATCATTATTTCGCGTGGCAACCCACTAACCTATTTAGCCTCAAGGGATGCAGCTTGCGCGGGAAGTCTCCACTCGCTGTCATTGCGTTTATCCTTAAAAAAAGGGTTACCGGTCGAGCTTATTACGTTTGCAAGCGATGTAAAAGCACTGCCTACCTTTCCAGAAAACCTCTACGTTAAAAGCTGTCTGAGCAAGACTGCCTCAACAGGCCTGTCTCTCCTCGCTAGCAGTTCCCTGAGGGGGTTGCTCACGCATGACAATATCGGATAAAGGCATCCCAGTTAAGTGATTCGAAGCAGTTTGCGGAACACTGATTCGGTGAGCTCTATTGAGAGCTTGAATTCCCAAATCAGCATACGCTCGCGTGCCGTTCTTTTGTAGTCGAGGATAACTGAATTTCGCAATTTTGACTCCGCACTGAGGCTTTACGCGTAAGATATATTGTAGGACTCCAATGGCGACTGCTTCGGAACTAGTTTGTTCGTCCGTAAAAAGTATATAACTGCGCGCGTTTGTCATCGACGTGTAGAACGGAATCAATGCCGAATTAATGAGTGAGAAGACCTCGATCCTCGTAAATTACGACTTATCTCGTGGTTTTTTTTCATTCCTTTCGGGCAGAAAGTCGATTGCTCATGCGTAGCTTTGATTCGGCGGGTGACTTGAACTGAGTTGCGGCCTAACCTAACATAACCTAACCTAGCCTAACCTAATCTAGCCTAACCTAACCTAATGGCCTAACAAGCATTGATGCCAGGGGCGCTATAACGTAAAATAATTCCAAACTGTTTTGATTCCAAACTCCTCACGTCAAATTTACGTAACCACCAACGCAAGCATCGGGCAGTAACCCGCAGCGTTGTCTGAACAACCCAATCAAACACTGCCCTCGTTTATAGGAGGTCACCTTTGTTCGCTTTCAAAACTAATAACATTGTCTACACTCAGCGGTTTTTCTTATCTAATTGGCTGACGAGAGGCGAGGAGCATGCTCTAGTGGATAAATACATAATACATACGCAAATAAATACATGCTCACCGGCAGGTGCGAGTAGCGAGGGCCTGACCGATCGGCGGGCAGCCGTCTTCTATTCCTTTCGAAACGGGGCAGTCTGTGGCTGTTCAGAAAAATTTGCAGTTTTGTTCGGCGTAGTTAATGCATTTTTTTTTCGTGTACAAGTCACTTTGACGTGGTAAGTTTTCGCGGTTTTCTGAGGTCGCGTGACAGACAGGCGAAATGGGCCTAGAGAGAAAATATTGGACCAAGAGCAGAGGGCTAATGGTGAAAAGGCGTCGAATCAGGACTGATTTTCCTTCTGTGTGGTTTAATCTTGCATAATCAGTGTGGTACACGTTATATCAGATGGGGAGCTATCGCGGTTTTCGTGACGTCGTGTGACAGACAGGCGAAGTTGAGAGTGGCCGGAAAATGTTTTGACCAATCGTGTAGGCTGATTGCAGAAATTGGAATCAAAACAGTTTGCAATAATTTTACGTTATAGCGCCCCAGGTTAGGTTAGGTCAGCTCATAGGCCGGAACTCAGTTCTACTACAGTGTTTTGATCATGTGCCAAGTTGATGTTGCCATGTAAGGTCTTTTGGGCCCCGTCAAGCTACTATCGTAGCTTTTAGCCCAAAATGACCATCCAGTTTCTGTTTCTTTTACTGGAAAATAAATAAAGATTGAAATCGCCCGCCGAATCAAACCTGCGCATGCGCAATCGACTTTCTGCTGAAACGGAGTGAAAAACCTCGGTGCTCGAATGACCCATTGAGCGAAATGCAGCTCCACTAACGTGAAACCTGGGAAGGTGCGAAGCATGCAGTGATGCACCGCTAATGGGCTCATATTGCCTTAAGCAATGGCTCATAACTCCGTAAACGCGGCCTTCCCATTACGACGACAGAAGAGAAGTGAGATTCTACGCTGGAATGATGAGCGGCAACAGCAGTAAGCTGTGGAAGACGATGACGAGGACGAACGCGGGATCAGTGGCACGAGCGCTGTGCCCAGCGCGAGCACGAGCCACTTGCTTACCTACGACGACGACGACGACTACGACGACGATGACGACGATTACGACAGGAGACGCCGACAGCCCGGCTGCATAAGGTGCTTCGCACCTTAAAACGATTGCTTCGGGACATAGGGCGCTACCATTGTATGTAGTGCCAGTGGAGGACTTTCATGACTCTCATAGTTCACTAAAGCGCAAGCATTCAGCTTTCGCAGTCAATACTAGAAGCATCGATGATGCATGAAAATTTAAACGCTTAATGTCGGCGCTCGATTCTTGAGATTGATAGAAAATAGGGAAACCAGTTTTGTGACAAAGCTGCCGCCACGCTGCAGCTCTGCAATGATGGCTCACATGTAGATTGCTCCCACAACATTGTCTAGCCTGAACGTCCGTGTCTGTTCGCAGAAACTACCATCATTAGCAATGGCTCGATCAAGACATTGCTGAAGTTGTGGACATTCACCAAGGATTGAAGCAGAGATTTCCTCTGTTTCCGTTCTTGTTTACGCTTTAAGTTAAGTGCATTTTTGACTGGAAAGCAGTGAATTAGGGTTTGACGTATCTTACATCTATAATGAGCAAAAGGTGCAACAGTAGGTTGCTGGTTTGATGCATGCAGACGACGTGCTACTAGCCGACAATGCAAGGGATTTATAGAGACTTCCGAATATGAGTGGCAATGTAGCGACGATTCTAGGCCTTAAGTTTAGCACATAGAAATCGTGAATTATGATCTTTAATGAAGAGACGAGTGAAGACGTGGTATCAACAGGAAGTCGTACCCAAAGACAAGCCCTATAAATACCTGGATGTATACATAAACGAAGAAAAGACATACTGAAGCGTCCACCAAAATAATAAAAAAATAAAATGCAAAATAAATGCAGCAATAATGAAAACATAATGAAACTACTACATTAAATATGCGGTGGTGCGACCAATCTGGAACAGAGTAATAGTGCCAGCGCTAACGTTCGCGAATTGCATTTCTGTGTTATAAATCAGAAATCTTGTCGGAGTTGGGTATTAAAAGTATGGCTTTTTGGGCTAGTTGGTTTAGATACATCAGAGGGGGTCATATCGCTAGAAGACACGGACAAGAGCAAGACTACAGGACGAGTGCTAACTTTCAACTGAGTGTTTATTTCCAGAAACAACTGTATCTGCAGGCCCGCACAGCGAAAAGGCCCAATCACCGCACATAAAAGCCGGTGCAAATCCTTGTTTAAGAAGTGCTCTGTTTTATATAGAAATGTAGATAAAGTTACGCGAGAAGTTGTTGAAGCCACTTGATAGCAAGGGCCGCTGATAGCTGCATCAGTTCCCCTTCAGTTGCTCTGACAAGTGAATTTGTGTTCCTAGACACCACCGGTTTTCATTTGCGGTGATTGGTCATTTTCGGTGTACGGGTCTACAAATACGGCGAGAGCTTTTTTTCTATACGCGCGGACACGACCATCAGAGACTGAGCCCTTAACAACTTAACAACAAGGATGAAGAGACATGTGCTTGCTGCGGGAAAGCTAGGGAAACGATGGACCATGTTTTACTGGAATGTGAAGAAATCTATCCAGCTGCTAGTCTAGGCTCCTCTGACCTCCTTGAAGCCCTTGGGTTCAGGGATAGCGGGGGGAAAGTAAACATGTCCGCTATAGAGATTAGTAAGACGCGGTTGCAGGTTTGGTAGCAGAAAAAAAGTAGGGAGACCTCGAACAACGGAAACGTACAGAAACAGAGTTCCCAGTAATAGTTCAAAAAGTTTGATGCTTGGAATTCTTTGCAGTTGTGTGTTTTCTCAAAAATAAAGGTAGGACATTAGACAAAATAATAACAAGAGTTTGTTGGTGCAACCCACCACCCCGTTTCAAAGGGGACGCTCATAGCATCCATCCATCCGTCCATCCATAAGGCAGGCCAAATCCCAATTTGACCTGCCGAGGATCCGAGCGCCATCTGGATAACATTTTCGCAAGTAGCCTACCCGAGCGCGCCGCTGTTGGTATGGTAGAAATGCTGGCAAAAGGGGTTTGTGTTTCAGTTTCCTCGTAACAGAATTATGTTTTGTCGTACATCCAAATAATAGTACGCTGTCACCATGTCTGTAGGTTGTGGTTAAGTCGTACTTTACCATTTTTCTGACGGATTTCACTGTGAGAAATTCAATTTTTATTCACCATAACCTTGCACCACGCGCAGGGCCTGCGCGATCGGAGTGGTTCGGGATGATTTTCTCCGCCGGACACCGACATCCATGCTGACGCCGGATTTTCTGCGACATGGGGCTCTTAACGCTATCGCGTTAATATAGCAGGGAAGAGGTTGATAGAACCGGAGTCGCTGTAAGCGTAGGTAATGGTGCAATATACTGAGAGAGGTTGAATACGAAAGTTGAGATCGAGACCAGGTAGGCAGAAGACGAGATAGTGATACATGTTGAAGTAATAAAACCTGATTATATCAAACAGGCTAGGTGACTGTTTGTACCCGCCCCATTTGAAAGGAGATGCCATTAAACGACAACAACTACGACAGCAACGACAGCGACGACAACAAATCATCATCATCATCGGTTAGAGTTAGGAGCTGAAGAGAGAGAATAAACCATTTATTAGTGAAAAATTAATAGTCGTTTTGTGGTCGGACTTCCTAGTCCGGAAGACCATTGGCTTTTGCCGCCGTCTAGGCTCGGTTGACCAGGGCTTGTCGCTGCTCTGGGTCCGAGCTGGACAGGGTCGCCTCCCACTCGACTATCGTCGGATTATGCTTGGCCGATATTTTCGGATTCTGCTGGCACACCCAGACCATGTGGTATAACGTGGCCGTCTGGGGACAGAATTTACATTGCGGATTGTACGTCGTAGGATCTATCTTTGATAATACATAAGGAGAGCTGTATCAGAGAAGCAGGGAGAGCGGGGAGCCGCCGGCAGCGCGAGTGCGTCACTCGAGCCTTGGGCGAGTGTTTTGAAGAAGCCGTAAACACTTGGGGCTAATAGGCCCTAGCTATGCCTCGCGGTTGCATGGAAGAGCAACAAGAAAACCAAGGTGAGGGGCGCATTCCAGAGTGTCAAACGCTGAAAAAAGAAAGGGTCAACCAAGTGTCGATGCTAAACAAGACAAGTCGACGGAATTGCGAGCGAAATACGATACAAATAACATATACAGTTGGAACATATTCACGTTCAAAACCAGTGCTTTTTCCCTTAATTTCCTTAGTTTTTAAAAATGATACTGTGAAGCAAGTGCCAGTTAAAACAAAATTATTTGTTGACGATTGCGTTCTATGTTAAGGAAATCTGTAGTCCTGATGACTAGTCACTTTTAAGTTCCTCGCTGTCTACAGTACAATCGTGGCGCTGCACATGGCAAATTAAAATCAATGCGAGAAAGACTTGTAATGACCGCGACGCGGAAATGACATCCTTTAACTTATCTGTATTCAATCGATGGACAAATTTTACATTTAGTGACAAGCTGCAAATTCTTGGGCGTAGTTATCAGCTCGGACTTAAACGAGCACGTGTCACACATTAAAGGAAAAGTCATGCAGAAATTCTGTCATTTGAGGCGATGTTTAAAAATTTATTTCCGGCCTTTTTACGCGCCAAAACTACGAATGATTATGAGACACGCCTTATATAGACTGCGGAATAATTTTGACCAGTTGGGGTTGTTTAACGAGCACCTAATGCACGGTACACGAGGGTTCTTGCATTCCGTCCCCGTCGAAATGTGGCCGCCGTGGCTGGGAAACGAACCCGTGGCCTCGTACTTACCAGCACAACGCATTAGCCACAAATCTACCGCGGCGGGTGAATCGATGTTAGCCGAATTTGCCGAGTGAAATTAAGCTGCCAATGCACAAAACTTTTGTCCGCCCGATTCTTAAGTATACGGGTCGGTCATCAGGGACACACGTTGTGATGGTAATTGCCTAATTAGTTCTTTTTTTTTGCATTCGATTTCGCTTGGCATTGTGCACAATGTTTATGTATTTCAACTTACAGGTAATATAAATGACATGCAATATTTTTCTGTTGCGTTGGTATTTGGCACTGGTAGAAATTTGTCATTTTGACTTCCGTTATCATTACTACTACATTAAATATTGTTGTTCATTGGTGCATCCTGCTTTGTGTATTGCCACTCCTGCTTGGGCCATGTGGCTTGCAGTATTTCTGTAAATAAATAAATGAATAAATAAATAAATAAATAAATAAATAAATAAATAAATAAATAAATAAATAAATAAACAAATAAATAAATAAATAAATAAATAAATAAATAAATAAATAAATAGTGTGCAAAACAATCAGAGAAAGGCGATTAAGTTTCGTATTCAAATCCTTTAGTCGGTATGCGTCACCTATAGTGCGATTCTGGAAATAGCAGAATTATATACCCCACAAAAAAGGCGATATAAAGAGCGATTAAAATACCTGTACCTATTTTCCATGAAAAGCTAGGTATAGATAAGGGTACGTACCCTGAGTATTTCGTTCGTCGATCCACCCGGTCTAGCAATGCAGTAAGCTTACAGTATTCCTGTGAAACTGAAGCGTTCAGACATTTGTACTTTCCTCGAGCCATGTGAGAATGGAATGCACTGCTTGCCGTGGCGTTTGCCTCTGACTTATGAGCTTAAAGAAATGCTTAAAATGCTTAAAAGAAATGCTTAAAAGAATGTGCTTAAAGAAATAACACGCATGTTTGGGGTGCATCGGCTGCCCTCCTGCCTTCGCTATTCAACCTGTCCTTCCGCGTGATACCACCGACGTGCTTTTTCCCAATTAGTCTATGGCTCTCGTTTTGCTATGCGTAGCGAGTGACGTGCTAGCGACTTCTAATATTCTTTTATTCTCCTTCTTTTTCTTGTGTTATACTTAAACAGCATGAAAAATAATAGAATCTGTAAGATGTGTTTGACCATCCTTCTGTCTTCAATGCGCATTCCAAAAAAGAAAATTAATGTTATTGACGCGTTGCGACATTTATGAAGGGAATCGAACAGCGAAAAAGGTTATATGACTGACACAGGCATTCACCTTAGGTCCTGTCTTTTGCGCCGAATCCCTTCAAAGCGCACGAACTAGCCCAGTTAATTGATGTCCAAGGAAGGCTCGCAACCCCGCACTTTGGGATCTCACCTTTGCTTCCAACTGCACCTTCTACTATCATTCGATCGCAAAGTTTATCTCGCTGACAGCGATGCTTCCCTAGTTCGGGAGGATGTCAGTGCCTCTCCAAGCCAGAAGTAAACTTCCTCATTGCGCTACATCTGTATTTTTTTTCTTCCCTTGCATTTCATTAAAATAACGCGTTAAAGGATGATCCCTGGTTGGAAAGGTGAAGCGCTCCTTTACGTATGTAGTGTTGGTGCTCGCCATGGTGAAAGCATTCCAATCGTGCCTTCTGTTGCCTTCCATACGTTAATCAATGGGGACCGTTGCACTCGGATCGTGCAATACGATGACGTTCTTGATCTTGTTGCAGAAGACAGCCCTCAGTTGAAAATTGGGTCCGAAAAGTGAAATTAAGTTTGCTAGATTGTGTACTTTGTGTGACGTTATCTTCTTCGTCTGTTCCCTCGTTGTCTGTATTTCTTATTCACCATCTGAAGCATCGCGTCATTGCGCATTATGCCCAGGCTGACCTCTGGGACCGCCATTACACAATCTTTCTTTCTCTCTTGCATAACGTTGTCCAGGGAGCTGGAGATCCTGTTTAGCGCCATCGAGTCTCGGATCGGGCGCTGCTCTGACTCGGAGAGGAACCGGCTGGGTCTGCTCGTCGAGAGCGGGCGAATGACGGCCGAACTCAAGTGCCGGGACTCGCTTGACAGTGGTGAGGGCATCGTGCGCGTACGTAGACCAAGCAGTCGGTCCTCAGACTCTGCTAGTTGCTGAGGTGTCGGAGGTAGAAGGCTTGGGTGTTGGTGAATGCATCTTATCGACCTGCCGTTTACTCCCCACCTCTATTGTGAGAGCGGTGGTAATGAAGTCCAGCCGCGGGGCCAGTTAGGAAGCAGGGGCGGGTGGTCAGCTCGGTCAACGATTGATGACTAGCTTGTTTAGTAGCCTGAAACGTGACGCACGAGGGCGGGCGAGCAGATGTAGAGACATCACGTTTTATGCTTTTAGAGCCTATAGCCTCAAGTTTCCCGCCCGTCACGTCGACACCGTGGCGGAAAAGGGAGTAAAGCAGGTGTCTTAGATTGTAGGGTTCTAGGTCCAGCGCATTGTATCGCGACGGCGTGCGGCGTACAGATAAAGCCTAGAGAGAAAGTCCATAAAGAAAACACACTATTTTAGGAGCAGTTAAGATCAGATAACGTGAGTAGGCAAATTCGTGCGCAATGACTCTTTCCGCTTTTCTTTATGCTTCGAAATGACAGGTGGGCGCAGGTAGTAGAGGATAAATAATGTTAGAAATAAATGACAGAACCTCGTTCTCCTTTTGCCTGAAATACGCAGTTGTTTGACGCATGGAGCGTCTTTGACGGCGTATAGTTTCAAAACAGATTCACCATAGAGCCGCTGTTTCTCTTCTGTGCTCTTCTTGATCGACTTTTATAATTTTATTTGCGCGCATAGTAACGTAGTGCGACGAAAGCGCGATGATCAGGCCCACTGTAAAGCGTGGTGCACCGCATAAACAACGTTGGAAAACCAACTTCCCAGGGGGCGACAGTAGGCGGTTCTTCCACATGGAGGCGCCCGTATAGATAATGAGCTCTAACTTAGTTACTGCCGCAATTTTCAATGCTGATCGTTTAATAAGAAAATTCTCGTAAAGCTGAATTCGCTAACCGAGGTAACGAGCTCAAGAATAGTAAGAGAAGAAACACCGTTTTATCGCTTGCAAATCTCCCATTTAGGTCGTAGCGACTGTTTGTTCAGAACGGAAACATTGAGGGAATCAAATAGCAAAACCCGCCGAAAAGTAGTGTTCAGATATCAGAATAACGATTCAGTGTTAACTGCCTTAGCCGTTAAGGTGTAGTACATTGAAGCGTTGAATAGAGAAGAGAGAGAGAGAGAGAAATACGGGAGGCAATTTCTGATCGCGGGTGTTGTTTAGTGCTCGTTGTAGCTGACCTCGGCGACGTGCTCGTCAAGCCATAGTGACTATTGCAGAGTTTTTATTTGAGGTGTTCGAATATTTAAATAGTCGAATGAAATTAAGTAAGGACATTTGAAATGCACGGGTTTCGAATAGGAAATATTGAGTGCCAAATATATTCTTCTTTTGGAAGTAAAAAGGAGAAAACAAAAACATGCAGAGGAAAAGGGCTTAAGCATGTTAAGGAGAAAGATACCCGGAACACTACGTATAAGTCCATTGGACTGAGTATGCTTGCAAGTGAGCTAAATATGAATAGCCGTGGCACATTTCGGGCCGCTTGCAACGGTAACTTATAGCGGCTGGTGACCACGAGCATTGACTTTCTTTTGCTGCAAACAGGCTGCAATAATCATATTAACCCCGTATATTCGGCCACGGTTGAATATCCGGCTAAATAGAATATCAAAGTCTCAAATGGAAAGTTGATTGTCAATAAATGCACTCGATTCTTGTCCGAGATATTGAACATTAGTGCAGTCCTAACTTTTTTACGGAATTGTTGCCTGGGTGCGCGGCTCTGAAGAAAGCCTCCAATCAGTGCGTGCTCGAAGCTGGAGGAGAAACGTCCGACGTCCGCAGAAAACTTTGCGCCGTTGCCTAGCAACAACCAAGCCATAGCTGCGCACCACCTGGCCCAACGTTGCCTAGCCGCGCATGCGCCGAAGCAGTAGCAATGCAGCAGCCGCCGCCAGGCCACGCCCACCGACGGGAACACCGCGCAGCTGCAGCGCCGAGCTACCGCAGCAGCTGGTAAACCGTTTCCCGCTACTCTGAAGCTACCGAAAGTAGCTGGTACGTGTTTTACTAACTGACGTAAACACCCAGTGTGCATGCTCTTGGCCTCGGAGTTTGCCATAAAAGGGGCTGCGCCTATTCTTGTCAACTTTCGCTAGATATCGAGTGGATAGCCTCCAACGCGTTCGGCGTCGTTAAGCAACAGCGTTCTTGGCACTGTGAAACCTTGATTAGCGAGCCTCCGTTGGTGGCATGCCAGGAATGCTGTCGCTGGTAGGCGCTACGCGTCCAGCGCTAGTCAAGCGAAACGTCGCGAAAAGCAAGTTACCTCCGAAAGTTTCGGCGCCCGGATTGGAAGGCTCGCGTGGTGCGTTTCGCCGAGGAGCAGGATGCGTTTGAGCAACGGCGCCGCAAACACGCTCGGGAAAGGGCTCGTCGTGAACGTGCCGATTCAAGCGTGAGGGCTTCCGAAGCCCAGGCTAAACGTCAGCGAGAGCAGCGGACCCCAAGTTGCGGGAGTGTGATGTTGAGGCTAAACGTCGGCGAAGAGCCGCCGACCCCGAGTTGCCGGAGCGCGATGTTAAAGCCAAACGTCAGTGTCGTCTTGCCCTCCAGGAACCTGACTACGGTGGTGCACACCTCGGCAACGCTAGCGCCAACTTCCCCGGTGCGATGGCCAGGTTTCAACGCGAGTTTCTCAACCGGAACTTCGGAGCCAGCTGCAGTGCGAGTGACCGGTTGTGGTTCGAGCACAACGTTGAACTCGTCAGTGAAATTCGTCCCAAGGAATACTGAAGAAACACACGACAAGCTTCGCTTACCTCCATTTCCTCGACAGGGGATGGGCTACTGATTTTTTTTTTTGAATTTGTGCGTGATCTACTGATATCGAATGTCAGCCAGCGCCACTCATGGCGGGTGTGGAACATCTTCTCAAGCGAGGGCGTCGCGTAGTATAGGCGAACTTAGTAGCGCGCAACCGGCCTCGTGTGTTACACCTCGTGGCATCGAGGCGGTCAAAGTCGATGCCCCTGCTATGAGGGAGGAGAATTAGGGGAACCGAGGGGCTCGAGTTCTTTGTTAGTCATTGTTCCATTTCCACAGTGCTCAATACGCAGTCAGATCGCAGCGAGGTAGGTCGAACTGCCAGCTCTCGGGTCATAATTTTCTTTTATTTTGCACGTATTGCCTTGGTTATACATGCGTTTCTCACTAAAATGACTCTCGGGCTGTTGAGACCTGCTTCAGAAACACAGGGTGGACCGTTTACCTACGGCCCACTAAAGACGCACACAGAAGCGGTGAAACGTAGAAACAGCCATGTGCTTTAGATTCGGGTTCATGCTGGAGAGCCCGCGCTCGGTGGAAATTATTACGATGTCACTGATTACGGCATTGTTTATATTCCAGGCCATATTCATAATATTCTGACAACGTCGACTCTCGTGTCTAGAAGTAAAAAAAATTATTGATGAGTATTTTCGGACACACAAATATCCATTAATCATTTATCAAGTGCATTTCAGTTATTTTCATTTTCTACTATTTGATTGCGCGCCTCCGAGTTGTTGTTGAAGGGATTTTAATCATAGGAAGGAGAAATGGCACAGTTGGAAGTCTGGAATCCGGAAGAAAACGCACACGGAAGGCAGTTTCGCTGCGGTCTCGGCACTTTGATGAGTCGATCGATAGCCATCTACAAAAAACAAAAACAAAAAAAAAAACATCTCCCCAGTGGTAGTGTACGATTGGTTGAATATGCTAATAAAGAAATGAGAGAACTTACAGACCCGGAAAGGCAAGGCTGAAATACATATCGATTGTGGCGTATATTGATCCTCATAGTAATAACAAAGTAATCGATAACCGCATTTCTAGACAGGGACATCTGCAGTTCGTAGCGACTAAGCACGCTGGCACCGGATCTGTTTTCCCTTGTTTTACTTGATTCACTGACGAACACTACGAAACAAAGCGTAAAAAGGTAATTCACTTAGCAGAAGAGAACTAAGTCTCAATAACAATAAAAAATAAACGCAATACGGTGTATTTCATGGTTAGGAACGAATCACCCGTGTAGTTTCACTTTAAATCTTATACTTATGCGAGTGTTGGTTTTATTCTTTTCTTTAATATATCCTCTTCTGTGTAGAAGCAAACTAAGATACATTATAAAATCATGAAACCTCTATTTATGCGTAAGACAGAAAAGAACTTGAAACAGGTAATCGTATGGTGCTACATAGCAGTGCGAAAAATATTATAGAAGAAAAAGTAACTGAAAAAAAAAACTCATGCTTATAAAGAAGAAAATATGAAAAAAAAATTCGTAGAAAGAGAGCATGGAAAAATTCAAGCAGAAAAAAATCTACACTTTAAGCGCTGAGCAAAGGTGAAAGAAACAAAAAGCCTGCACAAGCGCTTTTTCTGCTGCTGTAAATGGGGAAGAAGAAAACAAGTTGCACTCAACCGGACGCGGGCACATCGAAGGCTGCACGCAATCACTCACGCTTGTTTTTATTTCTTCTTTATTTAACGAGAACTGATAAATACAAATATCTGGGAGAGAGACATGTAGCGCACTGCCTGTAGTCGCTTTCAAAGTGAAGGCGTTGCGAAGATTGATGACCTTAGCACAAGGGTTGGCTGATCGACTGAATATTCGATTGATCAATTTCTATGTCCAAACACTTCGCTTGAGTTATGCGAGCGACCTCGGACCCTATTCGGGAAAGCTGTAGACTGAGCCGACGTTATAGTTTTTAAAGTCAGAAAAGCCTACTAAGATGTAAGACGCGCAATCGTCTGCACACTCGCAAAAAGCGCATTTTTTTGACAAGTTCCCGTGAAGAAATCGAAATTAGTGCTGTTTAGATGGTATTGGCAAACTGTCAACCCCCCCCCCCCCCCCCCCCCCCCTTCTGGCAGAGATCCTGGGTGCGCTACTGACGCGTAGTAACGTTATTGTTCTCTGCCGGCACAGGAAATATGGCCGCTGTTGCTGAACCCGCGACCTTCGTCTCTGCGGCAAAATGTCGTTGAGCCGCGGTAACTAAACTAAATGTTCGTGCCCTTCCTTTACCCGGACCTAGGTATGGCACAGACCTAGCGACGTTTGAATAAAAGTAACTGTAAGAACATCTGCAAGTTTCCGATGAAATACCGTAACGTTTCCACTGGAAAATACATAATCAGACTTGGACAAACCTTGCCTGAAAGTTTTGAGTTTTGTTGACTGCACTGAGATATATTTCGGGTAAATTCCAACCGGGCCTATTAGTCAGCCTTTGGTAGCTTCATACTCGCATCTGGTCAGTGGAACCCTTGTTCGAAAGCTTAGATAATGGTTGATAGACTGAATCTACAGCATAATACGACAACTTATCCTTGGCACTTTGGCCGAAGTTGTCTGGCGACGAATCACGCAACGCAGGTTTGTCTACACGCTAGATGTAATTGAAGGTTTGAGAAGAGAAAATAAAAGATTCAGTGTGGGGAAAAATCGTGAAACACAGAATATTTCGGGCACGGAAACAACCCGGACAAGAAAGTTGTTGCTTTTCTTCATGATGAGGAACTTAGTAACCATGCTAGACTTTGTACTAGGATGTGCTGCCATTCTGTCGAACTACAACACTTAAGAACTGCTGCTGTAAATCCATGTGACAGGGGGCCGGGACACCGTCAGGCTTTCGTATCGCCTTGAACCTCTGCCCCCTCTTAGACCTGTTCTAAGGACAAAAATAAAGAAAAAAAATACGGTCTGTGCAGTGCTTATCATTATTATGTCCCTGATTTGCGATGTTGGTTTGCAGAGGCGAAAATGTACATCAACTGCTTGCGAAACTACAACCACAGCGGGGATCAGTGCTCAGAGAGGCTGCGCACCCTTAAGGACCAGTACAAGGAATACTCCGAGGGGCTCACCAACACAAACGACGTCTGCTGGTGCGTACACATTCGCGTACAACATGTTCCGGGCTTTTTAATCCAAGCGCACAGTTAGAAAGTTGCTTAGAAAACTTTGTAAACTTTTCTTGTGTGTGCATGTGAAATTTACGCCTTAAAGTTAGCCATGTTCACATGATTAAATACCACAGCTCGCGTAACGCGCCATGCATAGCTGTACATATATATATATATATATATATATATATATATATATATAGTAACTGAATTTTTCAGTGAGCCAAGCGTATTTAGAAAGATGAGAAGCACAATTAACCTCGCGGATATCTTTGGTTTACTTACCCAAGAATGTCGGTCGGTGGACCGACCTTTTTGAAGGGACCGACCTTTGAAGAAGGTCGGTCCACCGAAACTGCCAGGGTACGAAAACCAAAGATATCCGCGAAGTTGTGCTTCTCATATATATATATATATATATATATATATATATATATATATATGTTTATTTGGATGTCATAACTATGACCACCTACTGTAAGCAAAGGAGTTCTGAATCGCAGAGTTCTGAATCGCAGCAATTCTGAAATGCTGCGTTTTGACTGAGACCATCGATAAAATAGGAAAAGAGTTTGTGCTACTTCCAAGTGCTGCAGTACCTTTCGGCTTGAGCGGATCAAATAATTTTATTACGAAGCCGTTACCACCGCTTTTACACTCCACCGACTTCAATGCTGCCTCTTCTAATCACTAGTCGACTGACAGACCAGATTGTCCAAGACATCTGTGACCAGCATCTTGTGTTGGAACGTTTACTTGTTTAATTATAAAAATTTCTTTTTTTTTTCGGGTGACAGCGTCACTCGAGTGGCAAGCACTATGCCTCGCTCGGCTTTCCCCATTTTTTTTTTTTGCCGCAGTGCCTACCACTCGTACCACAAGTGCCTGGGTGACCGCTTGGGGAACGCCTGCGGGGAAGACGCCCGCCAGCACGTCGAGCTGTACGCCGACAAGCTGACCAACCGGCTGCTGTACAACTTCTGCCGAAACTACGAAACCTCGGTGTGCGTCGATGTCGACGCGGGCACGACACGTCTCGCCAGCGCGGCAAGAACCGCGCTGGCATCAGCGGTTCTCGCATACGTCACCGGCTACCTGTTGTGGTAGCTGCCCATGGGCGCAGATGCGCTTTCGTATAAACGATGGTGTCGTTATAGTCCGAGCTGCGTACAATACGTGGAAGCTATAGAAGTGGCCAACTGCACGCATGCGTTCGGGGCACCGCTACCTTGCTCAAGCCGAATTCTCGCCCGCACATTTCGAATGCTCTGATCTCTAATTGTTGAGTAGCAGGATGTGTGCATGGGTGAAAAATTCGGACTTCAAATAAGGTCAGCCGACTGTGCGAAATGGTAGAGATTTATGTTTACAGGCCCATTAATGGGAAGGTGAAACGGAAGATACGCCGGTATTAAGTTAGAATTATCATGAGAAAAACAGGAAATGTATGCAGCTGTTAAAATTATAAATTCTCAGGAAAAAGACAAGAAAAAAAAAAAGAACGACGGGCACGAGACTCACGCATGTATACCAGCATTCATAGCTAATACGCGTGATACGTGTGATATTATCAAATTTTATATCACCGACGCTTATTGGAATATACTTTTTACTCCCCCAATCTGGACTATATATTTATTCCCACGAAAGTGTTTGGACTAAACATAAATTTTGTACTTGATGGTAGAGACTACAAAATTGTTCTCGGCCGCGATTACGCATAGCGGAACGTCGGCCTTGGATGGCGGCTTAAAGTGCGGCATTTTGCGATACGCCTGCGTGCCTCTAGCATTTCTAGTGGCTGTATTGTGCCCACTAGCGTTTTCTTATGCATACATTTCGTGTTTTCCATGTAAAAATTTAGCTGGAGATTCGCACATGCACTGTCGTTGTTCGATTCAATTGCAGTGGCTCTGTCAACTCATAGCTCTATAGGTTTTTACAAGTCCAGTTCATTGTCACGTAGAGGAGTGTTTACGCACCAAGCGTATTTGTAAAGTTAGCAGTATATTACGGTATTTCATTTGCTGCTGTTCGCAATATGCAAAGGGTCATGTTGGTTGAAATTCCTTTCAGCTCAAGAAACTCAAATAATCTAGAATTCTCTCGAGGTTGTCCTGATTCCTGTCCATGATGCAATGCATTTGGATTCCGCACCTCGAGACAACACATTAGAGGGTTGACAAACGCTCCTCCTGTATTAATTGTATCTATAGCAGCACAACCACAGAAGCGAGAACATCTTGAGTGGATGTTTGCATAACATAGCGCACACCACTGTTGTATTGTACAGACAGTGTAATTCATTTTAATAATCTTTCACATGCCAGTACAGCGATCTTGTATGATTTCGTTATAGTTACGCTGTTTAATTCGTTGAATTGCTCTGTACCTTTCATTGATCACGAATTAAAACAGTAGAGTAGAAAACGTCAAGTCTCTCGTCCTTGTTTCGCATGCCTCGCTTGCAGTTACCACCTAAATGTCGGTACCAAGACTGAGCACGCGTTGCGCAAGAGCGACGCGGTTAGAAAATAAAGGGTGCAAAACAGTTTAGGCAACGGTTGGTCGCCGACACCAGTGCGGACTGCAACTCTAAGCTTCGCTACGATTCAAACTTTCGTAGATACTTCACCCTGCAAAGTTATGCCGCCCTTAGTACGCGCATATATATTGTACAGCAGGCTGTGAACTGTCCCGTGCACTTTTTCTGCGTGCCTAACATTAGGCCGATTTCACGAGCGGGAGAGCTTTTAAATGCGAAGCATTTCTTGCCGGCGGCTCTGTCTGTTGTGCCGCGTCCCACACCCCCACAGTGCATCCCCCTCTCTCTCCTCTCCTACGCTCCCCCTTTCTCTCCTCTAGGAATGCTGTACGGAGCGGCGCCTGCGTCCCACACCTCCACAGCGCATGCGCGTCTCCTCCCCCTCTCTATCCTCTCCTACGCTCCCCCTTTCTTTGCTCTAGGAATCCTGTATGGAGCGGCGCCCGCGTGCCACACTCCCACAGCGCATGCGCGTCCCCTCCCCTCTCTCTCCTCTCCTACGCTCCCCCCTTTCTCTCCTCTAGGAATCCGGAGCGGCGCGCTAGACAGGTGGTGCGACAGCTGCATACTCCACTGGGGCCCCCACGGTAGTTCCGCGGTATGAAAATGACGGAGTGCGCGCGCCTCATTCTCAGCGCCGCGATGAGCGCTCGGGTCGCTGCCGCGAAACCATCTCCCGCTCAAGCTAACCATCTCCCCGCTGCTTCGCATCCACACATGGTTCCCTTTAGCGGGAGATGGAGTAATTTTTTTCCCTTCCTTTCCGGCAGAAAGTCGATTGCGCATGCGCGGCTTTGATTCGGCGGACGAATTGAACTGAGTTGCGGACTAACCTAAACTAACTTAACCTAACGGCCTAGCATGTATTGATGCCAGATTAGGTGAGGTCAGGTTAGGCCGCAACTCAGTTCAAATCGCCCGCCGAATAAAAGCCGCGCATGCGCAATCAACTTCCTGCTCAAAAGGAGTGAAAAAATGCTCTCCCTTCACGAGCCGCAGCGAAACAGTCTTCTCGTTCACGTGTAGCGTACCGTGCCTTCAGGACTTACACGATGCCATCTTGAGCATCCAGCGGATTACGGCGGTAGCACGTTGTTCGCACGGGAACCGTATTAAAACAAATGAAATCAACTAGCAGGGCAAAGTGTTTTATCGGAAGGATTCCTCCAGCCCACAATATGCTGCCTTGGTCGCGCGGGCTACCAATCAGTGTTGGCACGCGTTGCCGGCACGGCCCGGGCGAAATGATAAGGAGCGAAAGATGCGGCAACGAGGCAATCAAGACAAATTAGCACAGAAACACACACATGACCGAAAAGCACGACAGAGACAAATTGTTCCTCCAAAGGAGATGGTCCGTCCCACGAGGCAAGCCCCAGCAAAGGTCTCCCACTCAGACTGCCGCCGCTGATGAGCTTGTCAGTCCTTGTACGAGAACTCAGCGTTGGTTCGGTGCCTCGTCCCTTAGGGAAGGCGGCGCTAACGAAACAAAAACACGTAATGTGCCTCGATGAGCTGAAAGCAACAACCGAACAGGAGATGGTGGAGGGAAAAATAAGAGATAATCACCTCAGTCCTGCCACGATTCCCAGATACCGTCTCGGCGCAGGGGGTCGGCCCTGGGATCCGGTGTGCCGATAAGCGGGGTCTTCATCGTTAGCTTCAGTTCGTCAAGTCGTGCCCTCAGTTTCATGTATTCCTGTGGGTGACCATGAGGCAACTTGAGATTTAGTTAGCGGCAATGTCAGAAGGAATGAAACGGCATCATGAATTGTGTTTCATTAGAACTGCTCTTTGGATGTGGAACGCGTCATTATAGAACAATTACTGGTAATCGCACAAAGTATGTCGTAAGCAGCACGTCAGCTTAGAGGTCCCACTGAATAATGTGTGCTCGTTAGATAATCTTGGGTCGGCGGCGCCAGCGTACGTTTGTATTGTTGCACAAGAAAGTGCTCACGGTATTGCACACTGGCTGCCATCAAGGACAGTGTTGGTGCCTTGCCCATTAAGACTACTTCGCAAATTCACTGCTCGTTAGCACAAGTTAGAGTACTGTTTCTTCATTCGAAGTTTCTAATCAGACGCTTGTCCAGCTTGCGTATATGGTAAATACGTTCATTGTGTTTTACCGTAGCTTATTCTGATGATTGCCACATATTTGTTTCATGTCATACAGTATTACGACGAAATGGGAGAGAGAAAAAAAGAATTCAAATGAATACCTCGGGAGATGGGAATAATAAAAAATATTGCGTCATATTCTAGGCCCTTACAGTCACTAATTAGTCATTACTGGCGCTGGCTTGGTGAAACAGACAACAGCAACAGTTCTTTTGTCGACTGAAGCTCTGTTTCTATTAAGCAACAGAACCCCCCCCCCCCAAAAAAAAAAAAAAAAGAAAAAAAAAGAAAAAAAGCTAATATTTCCTGTGTATTAAGCCTGTGTAACGCGTTAATTTACATAAGCAACCTTTTTCGTTTCTTGATATTGTACAAAAATTTCAATAAAGACAGAAGCGAACGAACCGAAATTCGCTTTCTTAACAAGTCATTGATTTTCCAATACGATTTTAATACGATGATGAGCCTCGCCACAATCTATGTAAAGCAAGCTCGGCGCACACAATCTTTAAAACTACTTTTTATCCACCGAGACATGTCCCACCATTTAGCAAGACTTATTGAGTCTTTCACTCCCCGCTTATTGCTAACGCATTTTTAAAGCCATAATAAAGTAGGCAAATGCAGCACTAGTTCTCCAAAAGAGCAATACTTTTGAACTTATCGATCGTTGCAGGCGTTCAGCGCGAGACCATAAGCCTTCGATAAAATTCTAAATCTGTCTCGCGCACCAGCTGAGTCAAACAATATTCAAACAAGTAATTTAAACAGCGCTTCGAACACGAAGAGCACTGTTAGTTTTCTTTGTTCATACGAAATAGCTTACACTGGCTTTCTAGAAAGGGCTCGTTTAAATTAGCCCGACGATATCTACCCTAGTGAAAAAAAGCCGGCAGATACCACGCCATGTGGGAATCGATGTTATGCGAAGCAGTATGCGTGGAGCCTACCAAGTTAACGAAACGACCATGAAAGCACCAAGACGTAGGCGGCTGTTTCATGACCTCGGGCTGAGACGGCCCGGCCCATTAAGATGTGCATGAACGCATTCCTGGCAGGCCAAAGTCTCAAATCGAGCTTCCGTCGAGGCAAGATGACACAGGGCGCAAACAGAAGACCCTTTGTTAGTTAACAGCTGTAAACTTGGACACATTCGCTTACTAAGTGAATTAACAAGCGTGGCGTCAGCGCGCACAAGCAAACATGAATTGATCACACTCGATCACCACCGACAACCACTGTAAAAAAATTGGATGTGGCTTAACTCAGTTATGCCTGAGTGTGAAACGGAAAAAGGAAAAAAGACGCAGTTTCGCCCGGAAGGCGAAGCATCAATTGCGATAGCAAATTAGTAGCGAGCTATACTGAATAAGGATAGTAGTTTGAATGGCTGTATAAAGTTGGACACATTCGCTTCCTAACTGAATTAATAAGCATGGTGTCAGTGCGCACAAGAATACATAAATGGATCACACTCAATCCGCACACAATCGCTGTCAAAACGCTGGCATGAGCAAGCGCGCCAGCAGCAGCGAGCGAAGGTTCGTGCGGTCTATCGCTTCAACGGAAACTGAGCGGCGAAAGGACCGCGCATACAAATGTAGAAGCCGTGTTGCAGATCGCTTTCAAGACACGGTGCGCGCGACCGCCCGGCGCCGCGAAGAGTACAAGTACGCAGTGGCTCGCAGAACAGAAGCCGCAGCCCCTCCCTCCCGCGCTGCTTTCCCGCTTTCCTGCTTTCGCGTGGGAGATTGAGTCGCCAGTTCCCCTTGCGCCCGGTCGCAAGATACGCATTTGGTGGCGCAGCTAATCCCCTCCCTCCCTCCCGTCCCCCCGCGGCCTTTCGCGCGGCGGAAGAAGTCGCGTTTGCTCTCCGCCGTGCGTTCGCTCCCCGTGAAAGCGTGCGTCCCTCGCGCGCTTTCAGTCGCACATACAGCATACGGCGCACGGCTGACGATTTTATCGCCATTTGACTTTATACGGAACCTCACGGTGACGGCAACGCTGACGGCAGAAATCCGCTTGGAGTGTCCATATAATTGCTATCACAATAAAAGTAAGAAAGAGGGAACTGTAATCAGAGGCTGTCCGTGCAAGCGCTGTCACACACAGTCCGTCAGTGTCATAAAGTGTCAGAAAGTGACACATTGCCTGTGTATCACTCAAATTTTATTAGAGACACGCAGAACGTCACACAGTGGACAGTTTCACATAGTCAGTCTCTCGCGCAATCACGTCGATTGTAAGTATAACGGCGCAGTGCCTTTAAGTCACTCTTGATCTCACTGGAGACGAGAGTACGGTAATCTTAATTTCTGAGAGCGGACTACTGTTGTCTAGTGTATGAGGAGAGCGCTGCTCTTTGCTCGTAACAACGAGAACCGTCACAAAAGGTGCACGATCGTGGGACTGCGCCATCGAAAAAGTGGGCGCAGCCATTTCTATGACAAAAAAAAAGTATGCATTTGTAAACACCACTCTAAATAGACGTGGTAAGAGGGTCCAGTCACGTGGTTGTGAGCTGGATGAATAAGAAAGCTGTAAATTAGAATTTAGGGAATGAAGTGTTTGTAAAGCCACCTCCACTAGTCCAATGATAGCTCACGTGCAAAAGCACAGAGCTGTGCTGGATGGCAACGCAGCTGAAGCCATCGTGGGCAGATTGGGCAGCTGCACCCGATAGGTAGTATATCCGTGGGTACCGTAGTGACTCGGCAACCTTTAAAACATTATATAATGTCCTTTGTCAGCTGCCAACTGACACGGGAAACTAAAGCGGCTGCTAATCAGGAGGCAGGTGAAAGAAATGAAAGCACATAAAAATTATGGAGGTCCATCGACAATCTTGGAATCTATGTGAAGCGAAGCTTTCCTGCATGAAACGGTTAATTAAATGTTATAAATTTGCCCATTTCATTCCTGCACGCGCGCATCTTCTCTCGCGCACCTGTGCTACGCAACGTGACACATACCGCGATCATCTCAAAGAGCTAGATGGCGTTGGCACGATAGAAGTGTACGTGTGATTGTGGCGTAATGGTTAAAACACTGGGTAGCTGTGATAGGAGACCGCGGTTCGTTCCTACCGTCGGGCACGCAAGTCAAGTGTCAGCTATTGCGAAAGACAACAGCAGCACCCAACTGCCGTGGTCAGGAAGTTTGCAAAGAAAGATTGGCATTAGTTAGAGTTCGTCTTTGTGCAAAAGGCAGAGTTTCGGGATAGGTATATGTGCAGACTTTGGCAAAGCAGACTTCTCGTATGGCCTTTGAACGACAGTAATGGAAAAAGCCGGCGAAATTTCATTGCCAGCCCCGCCGATAGTGGCCACTCTGACTAGTCGTTACACTAACCCTGTTATTTTTACATCTAGGAGACAGCCTAATGAGAGTGCTTTATCTTGCACGCTTTCTCTCAACCTTCTATGTCATTGCCTAAAGTAATAATGCCTTGTTGAACTACCCTGTACATTGCATGATTAAACAGCCCGAGAAGACACGTCACAAGCATGTTTCGTCTCTTTTTGTGCCGTGTCTCCTCGTGCCTTTAATCATGATCAATATAGACAGCTTTATTAATGCACGAACGGCTCTATGCGGAACTGTTCACAAGGATTCTTCGAAAATTGGATTAATAAAAATGTACAGTATAAATATTGATCTACCATCTTGAATTTTTCATAGCGGAACATCGCTACTGCTTTTGAACGCCATGTGTTAGCCCTGGAGTAATGTGTGGTTATCACTCGGAGAGAAAAGCACAGGAGGACAAGATAATTAAGCTCCAATAATTCGTGCCTGAGTTGCCGTTGTACGATACAGTTCACGGTGCTATAAGACATTATCTTTGTGAATATATTTAAGTTCCTTAGCCCCGAGATCGTCCTTAATTAGTTATTTTTCTTCAGTAATATTTTTTGTTGAAATAGAACTGTTCAATCATTCTCTCAGATTAAAACGAAACAGCTTTTTCTTCGAATAACCTTAAGGGAAGTTGGCACGGAGAAAATACTGCGACTTCAATAGCTGCGCACGCTAGGTTGGACATATGGATTACGTCTTCATCATTCCCATCGGCCTATTTAATGTTCCCTGTAGGACGAAGGCCTCTCCCAGCGATCTCCAATTATCTTGCGCCAACTGACCCCATAGTTTGCCTGCAGATTTTTTTATTACATCACACCACTTAATTTTCTGCCACCCGCATCTGTGTCTTCCTTCTCTTTGCACCGATTCTATAGATCTAATCGACCGACGATTGCCTGCTATGATTGCATGCTCTATGCGGGCCTCCCTTATTCCCCTCCCTTATCTCAACAAGAACATTGCCTACTCCCATTTGCTTTTTAATCGACACCGCTGTCTTCCCGTCTCTTAACGTTACGCCTAACATTTTGCGTTCCATCGCTCGTTGCGTGGTCGCAAACTTCTTCTCAAGCTTCCTTGTTACATTCCCAGTTTCTGTCCTAGTTTTTCACTGTCGCTACAATGCAATTTAAATTCAAATTTGTGTTCAGCATATTTATGTATGTCTGTACACTTGATTGTACACTTTTCGTTTAAAGGATAAGGTAATCTGCCGGTCTTAACTTCCTAACTCCTACCGTATGCGCTCCGACCTACATCCTACTTTGTATTATTCTGTAGATTTTATCCTCCCGATATAGGTCCTCTGAGACTAATTCGCCTAGATAAACGGTACTCATTCAGGGATTCCAGAATCTGAATACCAATAACAAATTCTTGTTGTCTTGTCAGGCTGTTGGACGCTATACCTTTGTCTTCTGCATATTACTCTTCGAGCCTACTTTTTCTTTATAAATTCATATATCATTTTTCCACTTGAGATCATCATGATCATCCTGATCATCAACAAGCACCTAATTAATTTCACTGCCTCATGAAGCTTATACCCAGAACATGCAATTATCATTGCCATGCGTCATCCGGAAGAACGCCACACCTTTAATTAGTACCTCATCACACCCCTTGATTCCCTGCTACCCTCTATCATGCTTACTTTCGTTGGCCACTCTTTCAGTTACTCTAATAGGAAAACAAGTCATCTGTTCTGTGCTTCATAAGTGACGAAGACTGGCACTCCCTATATACCTTGTATTGGTGTGCAGCGTACGAAATTTGCGAACGTCGTTTTTATACAAGAGTCTAGATTTTGCTGCAAAGGTAACAGCATGCAGTTAGCGCTATGTAGGTGACGCTGCTCTACTGTCGCTTTTCGTGACGTTTTCTCTACCAAGGCCAAACCGTGATTTCACAGCGCGCCTCGCTACGCTTAAATACGATGGCATTTTAATGTGCGTTTGTATTAGAGAGCGTTTGCTTTCAGCACTCAAAAAATATCAAACCTGCACTAGATACTTGTATATATACCGAAATCTAGAAGAACTGTAATTAAGAAATGCGTTCTCGTTTTTTTTTTCAACCACAGTGCTAGGCTTTCTGATGGTCGGCAATCGAAATAAATAAATAAATAAATAAATAAATAAATAAATAAATAAATAAATAAATAAATAAATAAATAAATAAATAAATAAATAAATAAATAAATAAATAAATAAATAAATAAATAAATAAATAAATAAATAAATAAATAAATAAATAAATAAAATAAAAATTATGTCTGGAAGGGTTCACCGGCTCAGCGCTGGGTCTACAGGAAAGCGAAACGGGCTCCTTCCGATCTCAAATGAAGACAGGCGCAAAGACAATTCAACGGCAAAAATCGACCACGACGTCGTGGTTTCCTACCGCCTGCAATTTCAACGGGAAGGATTGTGTTTTCTTCCTTTTTTTTTTGCTGGTATTTCTGATTTAGCCTCAACAGGCCAGGGAAAATGAAAATGTGTGACACAACGAGGAATAGAAGACATCAACTGTATACGAAGAGCACACAGACCGAGCCACATGCTCTCTCAATGTTAATCCGCTGCGGCGCCAAGATTTATAAGCTTTTTGCCTGTTGCGGTTTAACGACGGCAAAAGCAGCAGCAGCGGCAGAGTCTAGACGTCAAATAATGTACCAGTAGTGCACTGTAAGGACTAATATGCTGCGGTAATAACTAATCACACCTGCTTCTTGTTTTTTCGTTTCTTTTTTTTGAGGGGCACCTGCTGCATACATCGAAACATGTTCATACCGAGCGACTGCCTTTAGACGAATATTTGAATGAAAGTGAAGCGGCTGCTGTATGATAGGGCGACGAAATGAGTCTCCACATGTACGTGAAAGGCTTCCTTCAATGAACCCTGAACACAGAGTAACCTTACGCTGCATTTATTTCGTCACGCGGGCATAGAATTCAGCGGTGCCTCGACGCAAGGATGTTGGGGGTTTCTTTTTGTTCGCCAACCACCTCTGGCAGTCTCTTTTGTATCACAATGATTATACCAGATCCGTGTATGGAAAACGATGACGAGGACAAATATAAGCGAAGAGAGAAATTGGTAATATGCTGCTTGGTAGACACAAGCTGAAAAGCGTAAATTTAGTTTAGTTGGAGTGCTCGAATAATTTCCACACCCATATTATTAAAAAAATGATCTAACGCAGGAGTTGTTCGCATAGAGGAGATGCACGCCCGATCGTAATCACAGGCCAAGGCGGCCGCCCAATACCAAAGAGCAGTTGCGAAAGAAAAGCTTTGTGAATTCGGCTCCTGCATTATTGAATAGGATGTTCTAAAAATGTGGGCTTCGAATGTCGGACCGGAAACAAAATACTTTTTTGCCGACTTTCTATAAGCAGAAGGAGAAACATGAAGAGGAAAGGGGACAAAAGAAAATGCGACCTTTTTTTCTCCATACACCCATTACTCTTCGGAAGCACGTCATGCCTGGTCGCTTGCAGATAAAGAGAAACTTCGCTGCCTCAACGAACATTTGAAGCAGCCGGTGGGATATAAGCATGGATCTCTCGCAGGACAGGTAGAACCTTATAGTCGTAGCGAAACGACATAGTTGAACCCTTATAATATCATATTTTCGAGGGTAACGTTTCGTTTCTAAATGTTGAGTAGTGAATGCGTGTTCAAAATTTAGAATATTCGTATACACCATAAGTTTGGTAGAGAGGAGAGCGGGTGAGAACGTAGGATAAGGGCTGGTGTGTACATCTAAACAGCGATAAGAAATTGATACATGCATATTGCAGTGTTTCTTCTCGACGATGCGCGCGGGTGCCCCACCGAAGAAGAACTGCTCCTTGCTCTCGAGCTGCTGGCTGAACTGGCCAGCGCTGCAGCTATCCTTTGTAAATATACTTTGTAAATAGTCTTCAGTACTTAATCCTTCGTTCGCGCAACATTTTGGTGGAGAGTGCCGTTCCCCGTCCTCGCAACGGAGCTCCGCAGCGGCCGCACCGTCCAGCTTTCCACCATGACTTCCGGTGACGACACCTCGTCTGCTCCTACTCCTGCGACTCCAACCACAACTTACGCCACGGTTGCCACTCCCCACGATCCTGGCATATTCTCCGGTCAAGATAATGTTGACGTTGATGACTGGCTCGGCATGTATGAGCGTGTTAGCCGAAACAACCGCTGGGACCCTACCATTATGCTAGCGAATATCCTCTTCTACTTGGGCGGAACACCTTGTGTCTGATTCCGGACACTCGAGGAGGAGATCTCTAGCTGGGTTGCTTTCAAGGAGAAGCTCCGCGACCTCTTTGGAAATCCGACCGGTCGGCAGCTGGCTGCAAGAAAAGAGCTTGCTACCCGAGTACAGTCTTCCACTGAATCGTAGTGTCTCGTACATGCAAGACGTGCTCACTCTTTGCCAGAAAGTCGAAGAGAACATGGTCGAAGTTGACAAGGTAGGCCACGTTCTCAAAGGGATCGCGGACGACGCGTTCAACTTGTTGATTTTCAACAATGTGTCCACCATCGACGTCATTGTCAAGGAATATTGCCGCCGCTTTGAGCTCGCCAAAAGCCGCCGCTTCATTCCACAGTTCTCCCGGCTACCTAAAACGGCTGCGACGTGTTAGGGAGCCCTTACCGCTTCACACCCCTCCAATGAGACCGTCACACGTATTGTTCACCGCGAGCTCGAGGCGGCAAGTCCTGCACCGTTTCTTCCACGCCCACTTGGCCCCACCATTGACCAACCAGCCCCAGCGATCTCCCTCATTCAGGCAGTTGTGCGGCAAGAATTTGAAACTTCGGTTTTCCTGCTGCCTGCTCCAACTCGCGACCTGACGCCCGACCAGTGCCGACAGCTACGCCTCGCAGCGATCTATATTCCCCTCCCAGATACCGCAACCCTACAGAGTGGAGAACTCCGGACGACAAGCCCATTTGCTTCCGTTGCCACCGCATTGGCCACGTCGCTTGCCACTGCCGCACCTCCTGGACATCGCCGTATTCGAGCTACTTTTCCCCGTCTCCTCACCCATATGCCGACCCTCGCCGCTACTTCGCCTCGCCGTATGCCTCCTACCTCTGACGTATCCGTCGATGACAGTCGTCCCGCTCGCTCGCCGTCACTTCAGCGCCGTCGGTCCCTGTCGCCACAGCCACGCCGCTACTCGTCGCCGACCAATTATGGACTTTCCCGGACTGAAAACTAGGCCATGCAACTGCTAGGGGCAGCGCTGCATTATCTTCGTCGTGCCGAAATCCGCCATTGACGCTCCCAACGAACCAGCGCTTACTTGTCCACGTCAACGGTGTCCCTTTGACGGCGTTAATAGATACTGGAGCCCAGGTGTCCATAATGAGTAATAACCTCCGTCGTCGACTGAAGAAGGTTCTCACGCCTGCTACTACACGAGCCGTACGCGTCGCCGATGGCAGCACTGTTGCCGTCACTAGAATGTGTACTTCCCGGATAAGTATCACCGACCACCACGTTCCAGTTCTTTTTACAGTGCTGACGAATTGTCCCCATTACCTAATCCTTGGACTAGACTTTCTTACGGTGCATTCAGCTTTGATAGATCGTTCTACCGGTACCCTTTGCCACGAATTTACTCTACTCGCGCATATTCGTGCTGAACTGCCGAACAACTTTAATACGACCGCCTTCGTCAGCCTGCCGCCTAAAACCTTGACTTTCGTCGATTTGCTTTCATCTTTCCCTGTGCCCGATGGTGATTACATTGCCACACCTGTTCCTGATGTCCTTTTGATGCGCGATATCACTGTGCCCCAATCCGTCGTAACCATCGCCGATAACCGGACATGCCTCCCCGTCGTCAATTTTGGCCTGACAAAGCAAGTTCTACTCCAAGGCATATCGGTTGCAACGCTGCGTACTATAGGAGATGGCCACGTCACGGCGTTTTCAGTAGACGCCTGTTCCGATTCTTCACCGTGTCCACAGGATGCTATTTGCCTTGACGCAACCTTTAGTCCCATGATTGCTGCGGACCTATTGCCTGAACAAGCAGCAGCTCTGCGTCGCCTTTTGGTTTTCTACCAAGACACCTTCGACCTCAACAATTGACAATTGGGCCAGACTTCAATTGTTAAGCATCACATAAATACTGGTGATAAGCATCACATAAATACTGGTGATGCCAGTCCTATTCATCGCTGGCAATATCGAGTTTCTCTTTCAGAGCGTAAGGTTATTCAAGATGAAGTGAAGAAGATGCTTGCCACAGGCATTGTTGAACCCTCGTCGAGCTCTTGGGCGTCACCTGTTGTGCTTGTTAAAGAGAAAGATGGCACGTGGCGCTTCTGCGTAGATTATCGTCATCTAAACCGAATTACCAAAAAAGACGTCTGCCCCTTGCCTCGCATTGACGACGCCCTCAATTGTTTCTACGGTGCCAATTACTTTTCATCAATAGACCTTCGGTCTCGTTATTGGCAAATTTCTGTGGATGAAAAAGACCGAGAGAAGAGCACGTTCATCACCCCTGATGGTCTATATCAATTAAAAGTTGTGCCATTCGATCTATGCAACGCCCCAGCCCCATTCGAGCGTATGATGGACTCTTTGCTTCAAGGGTTGAAATGGTCAACATGCCTTTGCTACCTAGCCGACGTTCTTGTATTTTCGCCTACAATTGAGACACACCTTGAGCGCTTATCAGCTGTTCTGCAAGTCTTCCACGAGGCTGGGCTCCAACTAAATTCCTCGAAGTGTCACTTCGGTCGTCGGCAGATTACAGTGCTGGGCCACCTCATCGCCGCTTCCGGTATTAACCAGACCGGGAGAAAATTCGCGCTGTCACGTCTTTTCCTGTACCTCAGTCTGTCAGAGACGTCCGAAGTTTTGTAGGACTCTGCTCCTACTTCCGACGGTTCCGACCGTTCTTTCGCATTGGCTTGGACTTCCTTGGCCTTTTCCCTCTATCAACGTCTGGCAACAAGTGGGTCGCTGTGGCGACAGATTTTGCCACACGCTATGCCATCACCAGAGCGCTTCCAACAAGCTGTGCCACAGATGTCGCCGATTTTCTTTTACGCGACGTGATTCTGTAGCATGGAGCTCCACACCAACTGCTCACTGACCGTGGCCGTACATTTCTTTCTAAAGTCATCGCCGATATCCTACAGTCCTGGTCAACCAGGCACAAGCTGACTACGTCTTACCGTCCACACACTAATCGTCTCACGGAGCGTCTCAATTGAAGGCTGACAGACATACTTGCAAAGTATGTCTCGTCCGACAACACTGATTGGGACCTTGTCCTACCGTATGTCACATTTGCATATAACCCTTCGCGCCACGACACTGCCAGCTATTCCCCGTTCTTTCTGTTGTTCGGCCGAGAACCCACATTTCCACCGGACACATCCCTTCCATCCGCCGCAGCAGAGACCAGCGAATATGCATCGACGCCATCACCAGGGCAGCCCAAGCTCGTGAAATCACCCGCGCTCGCCTCCTGACCTCCCAAGAGAACCAACGGCGTTTGTACGATCGACATCACAGAGACGTCCACTTTTAGCCTGCATCTCTGGTACTCCTGTGGTCCCCGACTCGTCACGTTGGCCAGTCAGAAATACTCCTGTCTCGGTACACAGGCCCATATCGAGTGCTGCGTGTCGTGACTCCAGTTACGTATGAAATCGCCCCAGTCAGTACCAGTGCCTCATCTGCCCCGACTTCCACTAACGTTGTGGATGTCGCACGCCTAAAACCGTATTACCCTCCTGTTCCCACCGCTATTTAGACGCACCGGGACGATGCTTCTGCCACCGGGGATAATGATACATGCATATTGCCTGTTTCTTCTGGACGATGCGTGCGGGCGCTCCGACGAAGAAGACGATCTGCTCCTTGCTCTCGATGTACCATTTGCACCGAGGATCATCATCATCATCGAGCTGTCGGCTGAACTGGCCAGCGCTGCAGCTATCCTTTTTAAATATGCTTTGTAAATAGTCTCCAGTACTTCATCCTTCGTTCGCGTAACAATATCAAAGCTAGAAGCTCGAGAGCTGAACACCCCATGCGCCTAAAATTAAGATGAAATTTGAACTCCTTACCCCATTAGAGTACACGAGAAACACGTGGCTGCTATTATTAGGCAGCTGTGCAACCTAGTTAAATGAAGTTCAGTATATTGAAAAAGAATAACGTTAAAGTCTAATGGACGTTGAAGGTATATTGTTGATTTAGGCGCTGATCCTGTATACAAAAACAGATGAGTATTGAAGAATTTAGTAAAACTGACATGTCAGTTTCAACGCATCACCTAATCCGCAACAACATAGCTACATGGTTCCAAACGGGCAACAAATATCTCGTTTGTATAAACAGCACCTGATAGAGCATTTAAATCAGACAAGTCTATAGCACTTGTTTACAGATTAGGGCAAGCCAATTATATCGACTATGATTGCAAAGTTCCTTGCGATCCCCAGCTGCGGACAGTTGTTTTTTCATCCGTTTTCATTTCCATTAATTTATCATTTCTTTAATTCAATTAGTAAGTACAAGTAATTTCCCCTATGTTGTACTTGGTGTCATTGTTTGTTGGCTTCTTATAATATAATCACGTCATAGTCGTATAGGTAAGTGCAAACGTTGATACCTCAACCATTTCTTTTTCTAACTGCGGAGTTAGAGTTGAATAATGTATGCTTCATCTTGAATAGATTTGTCTGTTTCAAGTATTTCAACCACGTCTTAAGCAATTTTCCGCTTCACATGTATTTGAGTAGGAAAATGGGCGAACTAAAGTTTCCTCTTAAGAATCAATGAGTGAAGGGAAGCCGTAGGCTCGCTTACGGGGTGGTCAGGGCGGTAAATGTTGACCCTCTCCCACGGGTCGTTCTCAAGGTCATACATGCAGGGTCCCATAGATGGGTGACAGTACTCTCCTCCCTGTATCATAATTTCAGTCAGCACTGCGTCCGGCAGTTCCTTGGGTGTCTCTAAGGTCTTCCCGTGGAAGCACGATAGCACCTGCATGTCAAAGCGCAGGCGCAGTAACGTCAACACGCAAGTCTTTGCTGCATCCACTATGGTTGTTGTGCATTTATTGCTCCGGGACTAACTGAAGTGGTTTCTTATGCAAGCACTGTCACTGAATGAAATGCGCCATGCGATCTTTGTTAGCGGAAACATACTTGTTAGAAATCGTCTGTGGCAGGTAGCGAAATTTTTTCCATCGACTTGGCGAGACACATAATTAACAATTTTCGACACATTACCGTTGCAGTTATTAACATTAGGGTACATATCACATGTTAGAAATGAGGACGAGCAATGGTGAAGGCGTGTTTACTTAGAAAACATTCAGTGCTTAGCAGAAACATTTAGAAACACGTCCTCAAGCCTGGTGGATAATTATTTTATAGCGTACTCTAAAGATTTCAGCACCACGCCCTCAAAGTAGAACACGTCCGATTAAATGGGAGTAATGCTCTCGGTGAATAACTTGTCAACGTACTTTAGCAAATCACTTTTGAGAGTGTTTTGAAGAAAATGAAAGTACACGCGCTTATGTCTCATGTTTTGGACGCTTTAGCTCTGTATATAGTAGATTAATTAATAACCCCAAGTGTTCCTGACTGATTCGGGAAGCAAGAAAATGCATCTCTCTCTACCTCAACACTAGTGACAAGAACTTTTAATGGTTGCTAAAGACTAATAATTGAATAACTAGCAAATTATCTTTCCGGTGGTCACGTTGTAGTTTTAGGGATTTTGGGCATAGCCAAAATTTGCGTGAGCACGTCACAATGGTCTAGATCTTGCCCTTCTGAAGGAGATTTGCATGCATGCAAACCTCTTTCATTGGATGAAGGCCACCTTCATTGCATGCAAACTTCCTTCAATTGGATGCCTCCCTTAATTTACAGCTTCGCGGTTCGACGCTTGCTTAACAGCTGTCCATTACCCGCCGTGGTTGCTTAGTGGCTATGGTGTTGGGCTGCTAAGCACGAGGTCGCGGGATCTAATCCAGTCAACGGCGGATGCACTTCGATGGGGGCGAAATGCGAAAACACCCGTGTACTTAGATTTAGGTGCACATTAAAGAACCCCAGGTGGTCGAAATTTTCCGGAGTCCTCCACTACGGCGTGCCTCATAATCAGATTCTGGTTTTGGCACGTAAAACCCCATATAAAATTAAAACAAAAAAACAGCTGTCCATTGTCAACGCCAATGACGAGCTCGTATGCGGATGACGTCCAAAACAAGAAATAATGGTGGAAGAATTTGGAAGTGTTCCAGGATCATGCCATGAAGGTGCACGTGCACGAAGCGTCGCAATAATTCATACACTACACCTTGAAGGCCTCAAGTAAGAGCGCTCCTCAGAGTCGTTGTAATTGCTCGGTGGTTGGACGGACGCAGTGGTGGGAGTGGTCAATAGCAGTTCCTGGTACCAAAAAGCATGCGTACAAAGCACAAACTCTGTGTCTGTATTGTCCTTTTTGTTTCTCCCCTGTGCTTGTTTTGTATGCCTATACTAACCACACAAGGAATACCTGCCAACATGCTAGCTTTCTGTCGTTGTATGAGTTCGTGCATTGACAGTCACACTGAACTGTGCGGAGACTACTTCATGTTTCTCGATATATGCCCCCTCCCGCCCTTTCAAGTTACCAGGCAGCAGGTACTTTTCCTATTCAAGGACCTCGTCCTCATTGAAGGCGCAGCGTACCTGAGCCGCGAGGCAAGCCTGTCTCGCTTCGTGAAGCGTGTTCCAGTGGTCGGGTGACACGGCACCGACTGGGTCGTACCACTCGTAGTTGGGGAACACCGTGTTGTTGCGGATCCTCCATGATTTTGAAGCGCTCGCCGCGTATGGCCGACTGACCCCACACCGGGTCGATGTTATAGAGCACCTCCTTACGGGGCCACGGTGCTCCCAGCGTCAGCGACTGCCACTGGTTCACGCCGTCGATTTGGGGCACGTTCTTCATATTGCCTCCTGCCGACCGACAGCGCGAACGTTACTAAGTTGGTTGCAGATCTTGACTCACGGCTCAAAAGCAAGAGTAAGTCACTTGAAAATACAGGTCCAAAGTGAAAGAAAGTTTTGTAGAGCAGTACAACTTGGTTAGACCCTAGTTCTGCTGTGTTTGACCTCTAGCTACCGCATTCGTCTGACGTCAAAAGCCTGCCTACCCGCCGCTGAGTAAAATGTAGGCAGCCAGTCGGTGATGTGGAATAGCTGCTTGGTGGCCTTAGCGCGTGTGGCCAGCCGGGGCGTCCAGAGGAAGCCCGGTCCTCGCACGCCACCCTCGGCTACCGTGCCCTTGGAGCCGCGCAGGGGCCAATTGGGCGACGTGTTGCGCGAAAATCCCACGGGCGCACCGCCGTTGTCGGTTGAGAAGGCGATCACCGTGTTGTTCAGCAGGCCGGCCTTGTAGAGTGCCTCCACGATGGCACCCACCGCGTTGTCCAGCTCGGCCAAGCTTCCTGCGTTGAGTGTGCCGGGTAACATATCCTTGAAAACCCTGCGACTATCATGTCCACTTGCATCTTACATGAAGGCGACTGCTCCGCGTTGGTTTGGTATTGTGCATGCAATACTGTACCTTCCATTGAGAATTACAAATTCCATTGAGAACTACAGGAGAGAAGCAGTGACTCGTACCCCCGTAAGGCGGAGGCTTCAATTAAGCAGTCAGCAAAGTGAAGCGAACAGTGCATACATTCTTTCAAATCACGCATGCTATATACAGAACAGCATACGTTTTAATAAAGAACAAGCACAAAACAATAATCCGAACCACATAATTGACGATAAGGCGCTCCTGATAACAATACGAAGCATGTAGCGCTGCCTGCATACGTTCGCCGGTAAAGATTACTGTTGTGCAAGCTGCCGCGTCGACGGCAGCTTGCGATATGGGGAGTGACGTCCCTAGCCTTTCGTCTATAAAAGAACCAGCCCAGCAACTGATTTCAATGCTCTTGCAGCACCGATACGGGTGGCGGCATGCTGTCAAAATTGCCATTACTCTAAAGCAATAAAGCATTGCATACCCCCCACAGCAGTTTGCAGTGTTGGTTTTCAACAGCTTCGCTGGACGTCCACTATCGCAGGGCCGCTGTGGCGAGTCAATGCTTCTAGGTATTAGAGGTGTTCTGTGGCCTTGCCAGCCTGGCTACATAAACCAGGCTGGTCGAACCGACCGTCTCGACCACGGTGTGCGCATTGCCTTGGAGCTGAATGTCCAAGTGCAATGTTCAAGCGCAGATGGGTGGGCATTTGGGCTGGTTGATTCTTGATTACGAGAAGAAAACAGCGCTAAACGACAGGACAAAGTATACAGACCCCAGCGCTGATAGTTCAAGTGCAGCACTGCTTGGAAGCCATTGCAAGGAACCCCCTCACCTGCTCTAAGTAATATCCTCTATTTCTATCAATGTTTTCTTTAGCGCTTGCAACAATTGGTAAGCTTAAGTAGCATTCCTAACAATTTCAGTATTAAGCATGTTTCTTTTTACTAAATCATGACTGAATTCTTGTTGGAGACAACATTGGTAAAATAGCAGGATAATATTGTGAAGAGTGTTTAGTTTCCGAGAAGTATAGATACCCGTCACGTACACTCACATTCTTTTTCTTTCCCCATCAGCTACTATGCTTTACCCATGCTGAACTTGGCTGTTCTTCAAGAATACGTCTGTGAGGTGCACGTTCCGTAAATATGTTGAGTTCCATAATACTAAAAATTTTATAGGGAGCCTGTCGGGACAGATTGTTTTATTTTGCTTTGCAATGTTAATTATACAGCATGTTTCTGCGAATACGCTAAGTAATTTTTAAAAAATCACCTGTGGCAGATGGCACACGCATAATCCTTGAACTAGATTGCCCAAGCCGGCGGACATCCTTGTTCGAGAAATCAAAACGCATATTTTATTAGCAAAAATACTAATTAAGTTTATAACTATAATTCCTTTAGAACACATATTGCAATTTACCTATTGTAGCCGAGGAGTTCGCGAGGTGGATTCATTTGGAATGAATTCTCAGGATGACACCAGTTTTTAGATATAAATTGCTGAACTTTGTGAAGAAATACATTGGCAGTCCAGTTACTTTTGTGCTTAAATGCATAAAACGGTGTTCTGTTAAAAAAATAATAAAAAATGAACTGGGACGACAGTGAAATTTTACCGCAAGCTTGTTGGCGCATATCTCGAAAATGATGTCATCCACTGAATTCATTACAGGAAAACTACAAAAGAAGAGGTTATAGTTAGCAAACTAGTTTCCGTGTAGTTATGACATTCGAGCTTTTACACAACACACGTGAACGCTTGTAGGTAATTTGTTCACGAAACAAACCGAGCGAGTTGCAATGCTTCCAGTTCGAGCAGCGCACAAAGAACGGATTGACCGAAAACGCTTATCTCACTTTTTTCTGTCAGTAATTCTTTTGTGTGCTGCTCCAAATGGGTAATTTATTTGTTCAGATTGCTCTCGTTTTGAAGTCTTACACCGCACACTTATTTCGAGAAGGAACTTCACCTTTACTTTCATATTCCACAGTTCCTTTTATAAAAAATCGGGGTAGCTTGCACTATTGGCGCAAGGCTAAAGACACAGCGGAGCTGATCGGTTCCTAGCTGGTCCTGGCTATACGAAGTGATGCTAAGTTATACGAAGTAATGCCAAGTGATGTTAAGTTATACGAAGTGTATAAGCATTTCCTCGTGGTCCATGGCAGTGGAGAACGCCTCGTGAAGCACTTGCAGTCTGAGCACACGTAGGGGAAGTGGGGCGAAAGCTATGCACAGTGTACGAGTGGCGCGCAGCAGACGACACGCCGGGATGACGTCACGGCTCATGCGCAGCAGCGCGCAGCTGGTGGGAGCTCGGCCTAGCCATTACCAGAGGCGCCTGCTGCAGTCACGGACACCGCGAGCGTTCGGTGCTAATGGGGGGAAACGGAGAAACGCGGATGGCGTTGGTAGCACCTCTGCGCGTTGCCTCGTTGGTGCTGCTACAATTTGTTTCTCTCTTTCTCTCACTCTCATTTTCTCTTTCTCTTTCCCGAGCATAGTGCGCGACCCGCGCACTCTCTCTCGCTCTCATTTTGTCTTTCTCTCGCGCGCGCATAGCGCGCGACGCTCCGTGAGGTGGTTGCTAGGCAATGCAGTGGCAGTCGGCACACATTACGGCCGGCTTAAACAGCTGCACTGTTAAAAAAGTAGTATTCTTGAACGGGTGGTGTCTTTGCAATCAAACAATCGGTGATGGATCACGATTTTGTCTATTCGGTGTCAAATCATGACGTGCGTTTACTTAATAGTCGTTTTGTTGATTCTAACTCTTGCCGAGGAGAGAATATGTCGCCTTGAAGAAGACAAGTCCACTAGTCGAAACGTTGGCTCCTGCTCTCACCTTGTTCTAGTTTTGCTCATAACTCTTGCTTTGTTGTTCTTGCTAGAAAAGTCGAGAATGAATTGCTGCGATTGATTGGAAACGCTAGTCTCTGCACCATCGGTCGCTGGCATACGCCCTGTGAGATCACAATCGGTGCGTCACTACCTCCGAGAAGTTCGCATACCATGAGAAGCATGCCGCTCGCGATAACAATGCAATTTTAAGTTCAGAATGAATGGTTCTCACACTTTTCTTGTGGTTCTGGGTCAAGCCCATAACATGCTAAGATTTTCAAAGTTCGGAGCAACTGCGGCGAAGCTTGTAGCTACAGCAGAGTGCTAATGACGTAGAGTTAAAAAAAAAAATACTGGGAGGAATTCTGGCACTAGTATCTGCAGGAGCTGCAGGTATAGGCTTTCAATCAGCATGAGTATGATGGGAATTACATATGCATTTGCTTCCAATTTCATTCTTCTGGGGCTCCAAGCGGCTTTGTGACTTCGTGTTTTTAACAAAATATTGCGTTAAATATAATATTGCAACGATTACGCATGTGCGCCGGTACCTGTTGCATTCCTGCGCGTATAAATATCCGATTGATTGAGAATCTAGAAAGATAACGTGCAATAAAGTATGGAAAAACAACGTATGATTCTGCAACCAGGAAGATTAGACAAATACATGTACTGTTCATCTACCTTTGTAGTTAAACGATCCCGGTGCCGGAGTTCTCTCTAGAAGTGTTTGTATGAAACTATGTAAAACTCCACCAGCCTTTTCTTGCATCCGTGATAATTATTCGTCAGCGTGGTTGCGCAAGCACGTAAAAGATTGGGTCATTTAAGGCCAGAACTTGCAGGTTTTAGCGCAAGAGCAGATGGCATTCAGAGACAATAATTGATTGCACGTGGTTATGATATTACCAGTGAATCAATCAATAAATCAATCAATAATTATGCTGATTCAAGCCGTTGTGCAGCTGAGCACGTGACAGCAGAGCAGATTCTCGCGATAGGCGGAAAATAGACGTAGCTTAACTTTATAGTTGCAGGTGCAACATACATGTCCGGTGGAGACGAACGTAATCTAAAAAAAGCTAAAGAAAGACATCTCTGACGGGAATACTAAAAACACATTACACGATTCCCTATTTAGCTGCAAAAAACAAAAACAAAAAAACAGGGTGCCGAACCAAACCCGAGCCCGAACCGGTATTCCAACCGCACCTGAACCTGTATATCGGAACCGATATGCCTAGAACGTGCCCGAACCCGAACCAAATCTCAACCGAAAGAAAGTACAACAGTTCGGCACGAAACGGTTCAAGCGTATAGGGAGCAAACGGGTGCTCAATACATAAGCGATTCTTCAAAATGAATACATTTATGTCGGCGCAACCCACAAGAACATCGTTAAGACTAACGAGTTACGTTATGTGCGTGAATGGCGATAGGCGATAGCCACGTGCTGGTAACTAGACGGCGCCCTCGGCAGAGATGCTTGCCCTTATGAACATGGCCGTGCCTTCAGTCTTCCGCCGCCTAAACATTGCTTCAAGGGCACCGCAGAATTTCTGTTGAAGATCCCACTTCAGCCGTTAGAACAGCTCGCTGCTATCACTAGGTAAACCGTAAAGCGCACACGTCCGGGCCCATAGAGCGCAATAAAGATGGTGTTCGGAGAGCTGAAAATGGGAAAACCAACAAGTTTATCCACCCGGCTTCTTGTAAGGATAACACTGCGGTCGATAATGAATGCCGCCACCTTCTCAGTGCGCGGTAACAACGGTTGTAGAGAGGGAGAGAAACAGAAGAAAGGGGAAAGGCAAGGAGGTTAACCAGAAGGCAAAATCCGGTTTGCTGCCCTTTACTGGCGATGGAGTAAAGGAGTACGTTTATCTAGGTCAATTACTCACAGGGAACCCTGATCACGAGAAAGAAATTTACAGAAGAATAAAATTGGGTTGGAGTGCATATGGCAGGCATTGCCAAATCCTGACTGGGAGCTTACCACTGTCGTTGAAAAGAAAATTGTACAATCATTGCATTCTACCGGTGCTAACATATGGGGCAGAAACTTGGAGGTTAACAAAGAAGCTCGAGAACAAGTTAAGGACCGCACAAAGAGCGATGGAACGAAAAATCTTAGGACTAACGTTAAGAGACAGGAAGAGAGCGGTGTGGATCAGAGAACCAACGGGGATAGCCGATATTCTAGTTTACATTAAGGGGAAGAAATGGAGCTGGGCAGGCCATGTAATGCGTATACTATAGGATGGATAACCGGTGGACCATTAGGGTTACAGAATGGATACCAAGAGAAGGGAAGCGCAGTCGTGGTCGGCAGAAAACCAGATGGGATGATGAAGTTAGGAAATTTGCAGGCGCAAGTTGGAATACGCTAGCGCAAGACAGGGGTAATTGGAGATCGCAGGGAGAGGCCTTCGTTCTGCAGTGGAAATAAAATATAGGCTGATAATGATGATGACTGGCGATGGGTGTGGAGGAGGCAAATAGATAAGAAAGTAGAGAGAGAGAGAGAGAGCAAGAGAGCACGGATACACTATCACAGCGTGATTGTCTCTGTAAATGGCAGCGAGGACAGCCACACAAAATGTGTTGAGTCTCCTCGCTACCACAGTCATCATACGAGAAGGCGCTGTCAGCCCATCCGATTTGGAAAGCAAGAGAGTTCGTAAATGTCACTCCTACTTACATTCGACAAAGAACGATAGCCTCGCGTCGGCAGAGTCTAGCTGGGATGCGAAGGCGTAGAGAAGTTCAGGTGGTGCAGCCGGTTTCCTTTAAAACTTTGGGTGTTCCCCTTGGAGAACATGATATCGCGTGAGAGCATTCGATGTTTTATAGTGGCATATGTCCTTGATAAAAGCATCGACCCTTTGCTGCCTTGAAGAGCTGAAGCAGCGTTATTGGCGTGCTCGTTACCTATGACGCCGGAGTGACTTGGGAGCCACTGAAATGTCACGTGGTGCACTTTCTCAACCTAGGTATGGATCAATTCTCAAATCTCCAATACCACTCGTTGTGCTGTGCGGTCTGCGCCGCAGAGCTCATAGCAAAGACTGCAGTGGTGGCTTCGAGTCGCTGAATATTGACCATCTTCGAGGTTGTTCTTGGCTGACAAGACGAAGTGCTGTGCGAAGAGCGCAAGTTACGCAACCATCGATGTCATTGGGTGGCATGCCTTGAACCTGATGGTGGTGGCTCTCGGTGGGAAAGTCATGGCTCCAGACGAATACTGGAGAGTTGCTGATCGATACGGCTTTAAAGGACACGGGAAATGTGCTTTTCTTGCGTGCCGTGGCTCAACGCACGTTCGGAGTCTCCAAGCAGAATACCACGATCTTCAATTTCTCCAAATCATTCCCAGGGCACAATGATGAGGGATTTGAACTTTTTTTTCTGCGCTTAGTCAGCGCAAGACTGCGTCATGTGCAGTTGCGCAAGAAATATCGACCGGATGTTTAGCAAAAACTGTCCTCGTTCAAGGTTCAGACGCGTCAAGGTCCTCACCTGCTTTTATTAAGAAAAAAAAAAAAAGAAAGAAAACTGAGCGAGGTGTCACTTGCTGGCTTTTGCTATATCACAGAAGTTTGCAGTTGTAATCTATGTAACACAAATGTGAATCCATGCTTTGTCACAGTTCGTTCACAACTAATTCAGTAATAATTACTTGAAGCCAAATGAAAATTTACTAACTAGGCTACTACCGTCAAGGCATGAAAGCTGAGACGATCCTACGAAGAGCACGGTCATTCTCACTAATTAGCTCTGCCTTAGATACTTACATAAAAATTTCTCCGCATCTGTCTAATCCATTTGTCGTTACTCATTCTTATCAAGGTTTCTCGTCCGCTTTCCGATAGCCCATTTTCAATAACACTATCGCTAGAATTGTGGCGATGGCGGCAACGCGACACGTTTATCTGAGCGGCGCACATTGTGCTTCAAAACAGTGTACCAAAAAAAAAAAAAAAAATGACTGCATGGAACCACGCGGCAGCTGTTCGCGTTGTCGGCATCGCAACGCCCGGATCTATACGCTGCATCCTCATAACCAATGAGCCGGGAATTCATTGCTGCTTTCGTGCATCGCAGTTAAGTTAGGCATGACGTTACTTTAGGCTGTTTTAAGCAGAATTCTGAACGCCCTCTATTACACTTAACGAGGCAAACTTCGCGAGCATGCCGGCACATTGTCAGCAAGATATTTGTAAAATCGGGCGTGAAAGCAACTATTTCTGTGTTGCCTCTTTCTTTAATTTTATCCTTTCAGACAAAGCTTATTCTTCTGCGAGGTACTTCGAACTGTGCACTTGATGATCGCGCTGCATGTTCATGATATGCTCATTTTTGTAGTTGATTTGTGGACATTGTGATGCATAAAAACAAAATATTTTGTTGTATGTTTGATACTACTTAGCGTCATTTTACTTCAAGATTGTCACTTGTGCAGATTGTGCATGTGCTGTACTAAAAAATTAAAAATTTAATTGTGGGGTTTTACTTGTCAAAACCACGATCTGATTATGAAGCATGGCGTAGTGGGGGACTCCGGAAATTTGGACCACCTGGGGTTCATTAACGTGCACCTAAATCTAAGTACACGGGTGTTTTCGCATTGCGCCCCTATCGAAATGCGGCCGCCGTGGCCGGTATTCGATCCCGCGACCTCGTGCTCAGCAGAACAAGTGCTGTACTAGTATATTAGACTTAATAATGCCTTTTAATTTTTGGCATGTTACCGAGAAAGTTTTTTTTACACTAAAGCTAAATTGCAGTATGACATTTGCGAATAAAAAAAAAAAACGTTACGATAATAACAGGAAACGCGGGAAAGAGGGTGGACGTGTCGAGACACTGCACTCTTGCGACAACACTGCCTAAGATGACAATCTTTTGGGGCATAGCTGCCGTAGGTGTACTAGATTAAACTTTAATGATATCCATGTAAAAACATTGATTTTGTCTCCCATGGGCCACAAAGCTCATTGATTTTATCTCCTAGCTGATAGAGCCTGCGCATGCGCCATGCGGATAAGCCGATAGCACTCTGCAACATTTTACCATGGGCCCGGATAAAGTTTACTGTGCTGAACCAGTTCGCGAACCGGTCCAGTGTTGCGAAACCGTTCGCGAACCGTTATTAACTTTTATTTCTCCTAACCGGAAGTGAGGGGGAACAATATCGGAGCGTGCTTAACCCGAACCCGAATACAACCGGTATTTATTTTTGGTTTGACACCCCGAAAAAAGAAATATCGCGGTTCTTTCGTTAAGTGGTACATCATTGTATAATACATTAGCGCGATAAACTCATTTGCTGCTTACCGTTTACGTGATAAAATGGGACAAATTAAAATTCCCACGGAAAACCTCTCCTTTATTGCAAACATGCTAAGCGAGTAAGGGAACAGCTATGTTAGTGGTTAATGTTACGTCAAAACCGTTTGATTAAATCATTTGACATTTTATCCAGCGGGACCTAGTGTAACGCCGTGCCTATATTTAATCGAAACGGCAAGTAGATGATCAGCTGCGTTGGTCTAGTAGGGTGCCTCAGGTAGCACAGAACTTCAAATTCTATCGATACGCAGCAACGATTACAAGCAACTGATTCCTACGTTTATGCAGCCATTCTAATAATACTTGTTGGAATACGCTATCTTTACTGAACCAGACGAGAAAAGCCAAGCATACTAAACACAGCACGAGCAGAGGATGCAATAAGTGCAAAGTACTGTTTGCATGTCAAGTCTCTCCGATCTTGTGTATAGAATGAACATAGAGAAATTGCCTGCCTTTTCTCTACAATACAGAGCTTTACAACCCATAGTGTTTACCACGTCTTCACAACAGAGAGCTTAAATTGTGTGTACATTTTAAGAAATATAGTATCCAGCGATACTAATAAGAAAGTACTAAGCGGAGTGTGAAACACAGAAAAAGAAAATATTAGAAAAGTCGACTGCTTCGCGCACATTAAAAAAAAAAAAAAAATGTGAGGGGGGTTGTAGTGGCCGTACGGGAGTCGCCTTTAAGTCAGCCCGAACCTACGAACACCATAGCATTTTCCAGTCGTTAAACGTATCGCCAGAGGCGGGCCGCTGAATTCCCTCGTGGCTATTTTATCTCTCGCTCCGAGAAAAAAAAAAAAAAGAAGGAATCCCCTGCCCCAGCTTTATTTTTTTTTTCGCCGACGTCATTTGAAATGAACTAAATAGGTATAAAACTATGACAGGAAACTATATGAATGATGGGAGAGCAGCGTCCTAATGGATACAGTGGTCACTTCACTTTGCGATAAGTACAGGGCGTGTATTTGCATACGGGAATCAAAACTAAAGTGTGTGCCGCGATACTCGTTAGAAGTCTGCGTCCGGGTATCGATGCAGTTTCCACTATCTTTGCGAGGATGGCAAGAAGACGGAAGGGCGGATTTCGATGCAAGATATTACAGACTGTATGAATAAAGAAGCGAGCCGAGGACTGCTACTGTGTCTGTAGGTTTATGCTGGCGGAAACAACACAGCAGCTGCCTTCGAAGACATTTTTGGTCACGAGTGAGGCTCGGAAGGACAGAGAGCGGTGAAGAGTTTTAAAACGAAAGAAAAGACGCATGAGCGCTCTGTGCATGGCAACATCGTGCGGGCTTGTCTGCAAGGCATTTGTTCACACAAGAAAGCTTGTTTGTCTCAAAGTTATTGCTATAAGTCTGTACCTCTTTCAAACAATGTTTTCGGTTTCAATCGGTCAAGACCAGAAGGAGGCAGAAAAACACAGCTCCTCAGCGCTGGTTGGTAAACATGCCGTGTATAGGGGGATAGAACAGGTAGCTAAGTTAGTTTACGATAAGCTTATAAGCTTGTTTGCGCCACGTTCTTGGCATTACAACGTTCTTTGGTACGGAAACGTGGCAGAAGGCTTCCAACGGACTTTGCTCACCGTGGATTGCCGTTTGTTAAACACCATCAAAAATTGATGCCTCCTCGACTGATGACGCTGGCTCAAAAAATTTCGCGCAAACGTATCTACTTCACTGCACAGAATTGTTCACTCCATGAAATATGCGCTCTATCTCCATCTCTTTCATCTTTGAAGCTCTGCAACCTGCCGCACGAAGCCATTCGTACGGGAAAGTGACCTCCGACTGCAGGCTCAAGAAAATCGTAGTAGCCAAGGAGATAACAAGCAAGGTTTCGACCAACAACGGAGATGCTATTGCGGTGGGAAAAAAAAAGACATTGTGAAAGAAAGAAAGAAACAAACAAAGAAACAAAGAAAGACAGAAAGAAAGGATTAAGCTCATTCTTAAAATAGACGCGCAGAATATCTTCGATAGAAGCTGGCGTTGCGCGAAAACCTACCGGCGAATATCTGCCTGTCGTAGTCGCCCAGGTAGGCGTACTTGGCCACGTACTCCTTGGGCGCCTGGAGCGAATCGTTCAGTCCACCGCAGTGCACAGCCGTCGGGGCGAAGTACAGGAAAAAAGGCTGCGGACAAAACCAGGCGGCCCGTTTGAGATGCTTGCTTTGCAGCGGCCTTGCTTTGTAGCGATTTTTTTCGTTTCCGTACCTGTGTTTTTTTTTTCTTTCTTCATCGTTAGTTTGTACGAAACCACGCTGCCGCTATCACCCCAATCAGTCGCTCTCGGGAGTGGAAGATATGAATTGATCCCAGACAAAAGAACCCTTACATATTAGATAAAGTGGCGATGCTTTCTCGGGGGATTGCTCTTTCTTGTTGAATAAAAGCTGATATAGGTGACTGAGACACGTCAAGTCTAATTTATTTATAGCAACACTTCGTGTTTACGGGGAGCAGGTGGTGGTATAATTTTATTTCCCATTGAAAACAGAATGTTAACATGAACAAGGCTTGACACAGTGCATGCTCTGCTTAACTCTTGTTCAGGAACAGTATGAAAATGACAGGAGGCAGTGCATGTTTTGCGTTCTTGCCCGTTTGAGATCGCATCTAAGCCAACTATGGCCTTATATATATATATAGATTATGCAGATCCCACGTACTGTATGAATCGAAGTTCCGCGAAGCACTTTGCAGCTATAGCTGGCTATGGCGTCAAACCTGCGGTGGTGTGCCTCGACCAGCTCTTCGAGTCTCTCGATGAGTTTGAGCAGGCGTTCATTGTGGACCTCGGAGATGCTGAGAGTGAGAAAGAGCGTGGGCTTGCCTAGCTGCTCGCTCATTGCTAACCCGTTCCTCTCACATTGCGCCCAGTAATACTATAGTAGTACGCCACGCAAGAAAACCCACGAGGAACGCAAAATCTAATTTGACGCACTTTTCGACGAAGCTGCGGCCCTGTAAGAGCTTCTTTGTTAGCGTGAAAAGCCGGAGTCGTCGATCGATGTAATGATGCCGCCATGATGGAGATTGGTGCAGCGTTGTCGTACTCAGACTCCATGTGAAGAACGAAAGAGCAGGCCTCGATGCTTGATTAAACGGTCGGGTAAATACGAGAAAGGGCCGTGAAAGTCTGTTGCGAGAGCGCGGAGGAACGATGAGGCGGCGCGTTGCTGTCCGGGGATCGAAAATCAAGGAGGCTGGGAAATTTGCCTTTGTATCCTTGTTCGTACGGTCGCGAGGACCACACGGTGTTGCGCAGTTGAGATGCCGGGATCTTCTTACGCGCGCCACGTGGCTCGAATCACGCCACTCGAACTTACTCGAATTAGGTCACTATAGATGTATTACCTGCCGAAGAGGACATTAGTTCCAAGAAAAACCGGAGCAATCTATTTTCTAAATAAACTAACTACTTTAATTACTTTAATTCACCTTTAGGTAACAAGCCTCACGGCACATGCTTCTATTAAAAAAGTAACGGGAATCGTTACAAAAGTCTAGTACGTTCCATGTTTCTAGATTTCAAAACGGCCATGGAGACCGAAAATGACTGACGTCAATTTTTCGTTCAATTTTCCTGATTACGCACGCGGCAACGCTAAATTCGAGAATATGTCCAATTCCTGTGTGGCGTAGAAGCGGGGCGTAAAATGAAGCTGTCATTGCCCTTCTCTCTTTCCACGAAACTCTTCTGATTGGCGCTGCGCCCAAGTGCCGATTGGACGCGTAGTCACTTCAGCAGCAGGAGCGAGATGGACCACTTTATGGTGCTGTACAGCCAAGCTTCATTTTACTCTGCCCCATTATGTTACAGAGCAGTTGCACTGCGAGCCGCACATCGCATGCAGGTGCACATCGCAGGAGCCACACATCGCAGGTGCTTACGCTATACTGCACAGAACTGGTAAAAGTAAACTACGTACAGAAATGTGTATGGGGTGTTCTTTTTTTGGCTCCACCAAGTTTTAAACAATTGGCGGTGGCAGATAGCACAATGCCAACCTTTGATGTAAAATTACTCGATCGGGAGGCCATTACTTCTAGCGGAAATTAAAATGCGTAACTGAATAATTGACATATTTACACTAATTATCTTTTAACTAATTAAATTACGGTAAATATTTCAATCTACGAATTGTAGCTTGTGAATTTTAAGACATATCGACTTAAAACGAATTCTGAGTGTGGCACTGGTTTCGAGATATACGCCGCCAAAGTTAGGGTAAAAATGCATAGTTGGTCTACTTACGTTTTTAATAAAGATCTTTTTTTTTATGTATAGAATCACGAAAATAACTGGAACACCAATGCATTTCATGGGTTAATTTCAAAATTATTATCTCGAAAGTGGCGCAGTCCTCAGAATTCGTCCCATGTGGATATGCCTTGCGAACTCACCAGCTACAATTCGTAGATTGATAGATGCACCGCAAGGTAATGAATTAAAAAACTTAATTAGCGCAATCATGCATGTTAACCATTCAATTAAGCGTTTTCATTTCCCCTAGAAGTACTGACCGCCTCACCGAGTAATTTAGATCAGGGGATAGAATTGTGCAAACTACCATAGGTAATTTTTTAAGATTTGGTGCAGCTAAAAAGGAACACCCTGTATATTGTGACTGACAAGGTTAATATAGCTACATTTTAACTCACGCTTTGGGCCGTGTTTGGTTCTTCACCGTCAGCGCAACGTCAAGATATAAGTGAAGACTACTTGCGTAAGAAACCAAGCCCGTATTGACAAAGGAATTCGCATGCAATAGTGGTGTACCAAAAAACGACGGGGATTAGACTAGGACCCGCGGACGTCTGACTCGTTCGTCATCTGGTGGCAACGTTTGTGTTGGCTAGAATGGTAACGATCAACGTCAGGTCCTGACTTTGCCTGTGGTAGGCATTGCTCTGTGAGTTCCAAATACGAGTCCTTTCGGCTGTAGGGTATGTCTTGGGAATCGTAATGTATCTGATGCTGGCTTGCCGTCATTCGCATTAAGACTCGTTTCTGCATCGGCAGTGACCTTCGATCGCAGGCGCCCTTGTGGCTCGACGTAGCATTTGTGCAATATAGGTGTGTTTCCGCTTGCGTTGAGCTTCTCTGGACCATTGTGCGCCAGCGTTCATTCCGGAAGGGCGGCGCTTGTACACTTGCGTTTTGACGTAGTTACGTATTGTCATGCTTGTACTCGTCGTTGAATTACCGTCCGGAGTACATGAAACCATCGTTGGCAATGACCTTGAGCCTCGTCTGTTACGCGTGGACAGCCTTGTAGGAGGTGGACATCTGTTGGCTTTAGGAGACTTTGTCGGTGCATCGTCTCCGGGAGTCTCTCCAGTACCAAAGACCAGAGACGTGCTTACTACAGTTGAACCGTGGGAAAAGCCCTGGACCGTCCATCCAAAACGGGTTTCCACGGCACTAATTTGACGCGATAACCGAGACATCTGGCCGGTTACAACGTCCCAGTAGAAGTCGGAACCTATTGGGATGCTGATCTCGTCCTCCCGGAAAGTCGTCGCCTCGGGGCGTGCATTACAAGACGAAGATTTGTCATCATGGCGACGATCGCGCCATCCGCTGGTGGGCTGGTTACCGCAGAGATATTTGGCACTTCGAGGGCATCTATAGTGAGCTCGTTGGTATACTTTGATGGCTTCTGAGTGTGACGGGCACTCGGTTACATGCCAGGGTAACAGGGCGATGCGTGCACGCGTTGCCCATACGCTTTGATTGCTCTTGACTTGGAGTGGATGCGTTGCGCAGCAACGTGAAGTGTTGTCCAGCGCAGTGGTCACATTGCAAATTTTTGGCTTTTCGGCTTTCACTGGCGACGCGGTTGCGCTTGGCGCCGCGGAAGCAACGCCTGTGCGCCTGAAGCTTCCTGCGTTTTTCTTCGGAAGTGAGCGACGTGGAGCATTCCTGAAATGTATGGTCCGACGCGTTGCACAGGAGGCAGGAACACGTGTACGGCGTTCTCACTTCAATTAATAGAGCCGCCGCATAGGGCGGGTTTAGCTCCAGAGGTCGCGATTCACTTTGATGCGTCTGGCTTGCAGATGAGTTGGCTTGGTCGAGAGCGCCTTCCTCCCTCGCTTCGACTTGAATTCGTAGGAAGGTCATCAGATGTTTCACTTGCTGGGACTTGTCTTCTGTAACCGCTGCCGTGTCATCGCGTAGTTCGACGAAGAAGCCTCCTTCAGCCGCTGACGATACAGGATACCAAGGTCAGGTGGTAAGGCCTTCATGATGACGCGTCGCAGAACAGCGGCATACTCATCTGGTGAAACGCCAAGGCCCTCCAGTGCACTTGTGCGGAAAGTGATCTCTTCATAGAGATTTCGATGCTTGTCTAGATCGGCGGAACTACGAATAGGTGCCATTGCGAGTAGGTGGACCAGATGGTCTTCGACCAGCATGTCTCGACGGCCGAACCGGTCAGACAGCACCCTGATGGAGGCATCGTAGTTTGCCACGCCGAGGCGGATACCCTGAATTGCCGTATTAGCTGATCCGGACAGGTACGTCAGCAGATATTTAAATTTGTCTATCTTCGATATCGAGTCATTGCTGTGAATGCTTGCCTAGCCTTTATTGACGGATACCTGAGTGATGATATTTTGCTTACCTTATTGCTTTTCTGGCTTCCAATTATCGCAGTCGCTTCTTTAACGAAGAGAGCGGTGAGATACCGCCCCATTTCCTGAAGCAGCGGTCTCCGATTCGCCTTCAGCGCGTGCCCAGACATGTCCAACGACGGCTGAATAGAGTTAAATATGAAGAAAAAGCGACATCACCGGCATGAATATGCTCGAATCGTATCACAGACATTCACAGAAATGGTGTGCAACGGTGATTCGTATAAAATAAAAATGTCACAGTTTCGCCCTAAGGGCGAAGCAATGAATGCGATAGCAACACAGCAATGTCATACGAAGTAAGGTGAGCGGCTTTGGTAGCAATATGAATTGTAGTAAACATGAGCTGATTAAGTAAGCAGGTGTGCTGCGGCGTAAGTAGACCGACATGAAGAGAGACTCGATGACGACGAGAAGGCGCGTGTGAAACGGTGGTGTTGATGAGAAGCGCTTCCCGTGGGCAGCGCGTGCGAAGGGACACACCTGTAGCGCTGCACTGCCGATCCGGGTAACATTGCATGTGTAGCGTGCATTGGAAAATGTGGCCCGACTATTACTAACTGAATCAACAAGCGTGGTGTGAGCGCGCACAAACAAACACGACTAGATCACACTGAATGACTGCAGACAACGACTGTCAAAACGCTGGCAGCAAGCATACGCCGCAGCGGGCGAAGGTACGTGCGGTCTATCGCTTCAACGGAAACTGAGAGGCGAATGCACGGCGCATAAAGGTCAGAGCCGTGTGGGGATAAGAGACGGTGCGGACGAGCGACGAGCGCGGTTGTTGGCAGAGTAGAAGTGCGCCCCCCCCCCCCCCCCCCCCGCTCCCTCTGGCGCTGGCTTCCTGCTTCCTTGCTTGCGCGTGGCAGATGAGTGAGTTCGCTCTCCGTGATAGCGCGCGTCCCCGCACGCTTCCGCTTGGGCATACGGCGCGCGGCGAAGATTTTATCTATAGGGAACCTCACGGCGACGGCGACGCCGACGGCAGAAATCCGGTTGAAGTGTCCATACAATTGCTATCGCAATAATAACGTATGTAAGCCTAGTAGCATTCGGTCATTTTCTGAGCCTTTCAGTTAAAACCGGAAGTTGAAAATGACATTGCATAAGCTTCGTTTAATGCTATATGCGTTTAATGCTACAGCTCATCAACGACTTCAGAACAATGAGAAAGCATGCCTAAAAGATGTGCTAGCTATAGATTGCAAAAGTGGGGCTAAAAACTGCTTTAGGAGTAGTCAATAACAGTTATTTATTTATTTATTTATTCATTCATTCATCCATTTATTTATTCATTTATTTACTCATTTAACAGAATTGGATCAGGAAATGCAAGGACCGTGACAGGGCAAACCACACACATGGCTTGCACATGAAGATAATTTTATGTATTGAAGTAACTAATATTTTGAGACAACTTTATGCGCGAACTTTATCATATTTGCCAGAAGTTAAGGAACAAGAGATTTTGCTAGAAGAATTGAAAATTATAAATACAACTGTTATCACATCGGTTCAAATAATACAGTTACCGAACAATCAATTCACTTTTAAACGTCAACCTTGTCGCCAAATACAGATCGCCCTCGATATGCATTATCATGTTGGACTTTACTGAAATACGTAACGCAAGAAGGCATCGTAATGAATTAGTATCGACAGCAGGGCTGAAGGGACCGACGCACGTCTCTGCTGAAGTGGGTCCAGTAATCCACTTCGCCATTGTAAACTCCGTAGAACGTGTCAAAGCCGCGGCTAGTCGGCGTGTATTCGTCCTTGCTGAATCCCAGGTGCCACTGCAATATGAGAATTCACTGTCAATTACATTCAGAAGAGCGATACAATCAATCAATCAATCAATCAATCAATCAATCGATCAATGAACTCTCCGTGAATGCTCCGGAAGTTATGCTGTCTCACCTCTATGAGGGCTCCAAGCAGGATATGGCACGGCCGCTTAATTCCACACATGGCCACTGAGATTGGCATGACAAGCTAGAAACATTTACGGCTATTATACCATAAGGCTTCTATTCCATCAACCATGGTAAAGGAGTGGGCTAGTTGCTATAGCCTTGCGTGAGGTATTATCACGACATGGGACCATGACTGAAATGAACAAACACTGCCGCTAATTTGGCACATTCATATTGTTGAAGGAACACGTGCGGATGTTGCCATAAGGACAGAAGAACAAGTGACAACGTTTGCGAACAACACTACAAAACGCAAGCGAAGGCAACCATAAAATGGTAATCAGGTCATGCCCATTTCAGCACTCCTGCATAGAACACGTGCGGTCAACCTCTAGAGAAAATTTCTTTGGCCATACGTCAGTTGGCGCCCCATTTTTACGTTGTTCATGCGCACTTTGAACTGCTTTTACTTTCATAATTTAGGGCGCTAGGTCGTGCCCCCTAGACAGGCATATACGTTTGTCATATGGTACATGTTTTTAAACAAGTTGTGTATGTAAGCTTTCAGCGCAGCACTGACGAAGATAAAGACTGCGAAAACACAGTGCGGTACTTCCTACTATGTATTTTGGAATCAATTTACAGGTTATTATAAAATGTCATCACAAGCAAAAGCAATTAGAAAAATAAATGTTGCAGTTTCGTCCGAAAGGCGAAGCATCAATTGCGATAGCAAATTGGTAGAGAGCTATTCGGAGTAGGGATAGTAGAGTAGTTTTATCGGCCGCATAAAGTTGGACACATTCGCTTTCTAACTGAATTGACAAGCGTGGTGTCATCACGCACAAGCAAACATGAATAGATCACACTGAATGACCGCAAACAACGACTGTCAAAACGCTGGCAGCAAGCGCAGCCGCTGCAGCCAGCGGGCGAAGAAGCGTGCGGTCTATCGCTTCAACGGAAACTGAGCGGCATTTACAAAGGTCAGAGCCGTGTGGAGATAAGAGACGGTGCGGGCGACGGCCACCACAGCCAGTGCAAGCGTATTTGTTGGCAGAGTAGAAGCTGCTCCCCCCCTCCCTCCGCACTGCCTCACCGCTTTTGCTTTTTTTTTTTTTTTTTTGCTTTCGCGTGGGAGATTGCGTTGCCAGTTCCCCTTGCGCTGGGTTGCAAGATAAGCATTTGGTGCCGTAGCACAGCGTCTCCCCGCCTCCCCCCCCCCCCCCCCCCCACCGGCCGTTCGCGCGATTTCCGCCGTGCGTTGGCTCTCCGTGCTAGCGCGCGTCCCCCGCGCGCATTTACTCGCGCATACGGCGCGCGGCGACGATTTTATCGCCCTTGGAATCTATACGGAACCTCACGGCGACGGCGACGACGACGGCAGAAATCTCGTTGAAGTGTCCATATAATTGCTATCGCAATAAAAAAGAACACTCAGTGCCAGTCCACTCTGTGAAGGTGGGTGACCAGCGGAGTTGTATATACGGTGATAAACTATATTGATTTAAATAAAGACACATACCGCATTGTCATTTTCTACCGTCTTTATTATTTTGTAACTAAGGTGACTATAGCTTTGTGGTCACTATGGTAGACGGCCATTGGTTCTGTAACGATGCTTGAGCGGGAATGGGCGCGAAGGGAGGCGCTAGCAACCACCCGGCGCTAAAGTCCCTACATAGCAAAAGTACCGCCATCTATATATTTTCTCCGCCGTCTCCTCTCCTAAAGCGCTTGTTTTATTTTTTCTTTACTTTTTTCTTGTGAAAGCAAGTCGACGGTGGCGCCCCTAGAAAGTCTCCGTTCAAGCTTTCAGGCCGGCAGGCCGGGCGCGCGCCGCCGCCGGCGACTGCGGCTGCGCAGAGTCAATTTCAACATGGCTCTGAGGCGAAATATATATATATATATATATATATATATATATATCCCCTTCAGTCACGGCGTACACATTTGTGTACGCGACTTATTTTCGCAATTTCTCTGCAGTGGTGTCAAGGAATAGATCGCGAACATTAAGCTTATAGTAACTTGAAAATTCCGCTTACCTAATGCACCTCCATTTTATTTCTGAGTGCAATGTGTCACTATAGACGACCGCTTTGGTGAAGGCACTACCGTGTTTGACGGGCTGTTCGACGTGAAGCGGTTTGGTAGCAGCTGTGAAATAACTTTTTTTTCCTTTCTAGTAATGCTTGCAGCGAATAATTAAATTGTGTATGTAATTCGAGCGGTTTACTAAATTTATTTTACGAAGAAACGTAGTATGACTGACTGATCACTAAGCAGATATTCGATAACTCTATAATTATAATGAGTCATCATAACATGCACAAGGAGTCCTTCCATTACCTAGAGTTGCTTTCAATGGAGCATGCGGTACCTTGGCATAAATATTTGTAAATTTCATACATTTATCGAAAGTCTATCATAATTCGTGACTGAAGGGGATATAAAGAAGTGAAAGCGCGCGCTTTCATCGTCCAACCGGAGGTACAGGAGAGAGAGAGAAGCGGCGTTGATCAAAGGATAGCGGTACGTATACAGGGTGTTTCAGCGAACACTTTCAAAAATTCTTAAAGGTTGCCTGGGGCAGATAGCACATTTCTACTTAATGAGCTGGTCTACTCAAAGAGGCGGACATTACTAGCTTGCACAAGAACTTGAAATGCAGAATTGAATAATTAACAGAAATGCACTAATTAAGTTTCTAATGAATTACCTGATGGCCCATATTGCAATTTACAAATTGTAGCCGTAGAGTTCGCAAGGCGGATACACTTGGAACGAATTCTCGGGATGACACCAGTTTCGATATATTAATTCCCGAACTTTGCGGAGAAATGCATTGGTTCTTAACAAAACGTCGCTTTTTGCATTAAAGCACAAAATTAACTGGAACGCCAATGCATTTCTCCGCAAAGTTCGGGAATTATTATCTCGAAACTGGTGTCATCTTGAGAATTAATTCTAAGTGGATCCGCCTTGCGAACTCCACGGCTACAATTTGTAAATTGCAATATGGGCCATTAATTGTTTGTTAATTAGTCGATTATGCATTTCAAGTTTTTGTGCAAGTAATGTCCGCCTCTTCGAGTAGACCAGCTCATTAAGTAGGATTGGGCTATCTGCCACAGGCAACCTTAAATAAATTTTGAAAGTGTTCGCTGAAACACCCTATAGGGACTTACCCGCCGCCTTCGCGCCCATTCCCGCTTCTGCTTAAAGTCCCTATATAAGAAAAGTACCGCCATCCTTTGCTCAACGCCGCTTCCCTATCTCCTGTATCTCCGATTGGACGATGATAGCGCGCGCTTTCACTTCTTTATATTTTGTTTTTTTTTCCGCCTCAGAGCCATGTTGAAATTAACACTGCGCAGCCGCAGTCGCTAGCGGTGGCAGCGGCGCGTGCCCGGTCTGAAAGCTTCCTGTGGACATTTTAGGTGCGCCACCGTCGACTTGCTTGCGCAAGCAAAAAGTAAAGAAAAAATTACTCCATCTCCCGCAAAAGGTAACTATGTGTGGATGCGAAGCAGCGGGGAGATGGTTAGCTTGAGTGGGAGATGGTTTCGCGGCAGCGGCCCGAACGCTCATCGCGGGGCTGCACAGGAGAGAGAATGAGGCGCGCGCGCTCCGTCATTTTCATACCGCGGAACTACCGTGGCGCCTCCAGTGGAGTATGCAGCTGTCGCACCACCTGTCGTGCGTGCCGCTCCGGATTCCTAGAGGAGAGAAAGGAGGAGCGTAGGAGAGGAGAGAGAGGGGGAGGGGACGCGCATGCGCTGTGGGTGTGTGGGACGCGGGCGCCGCTCGGTACAGCATTCCTAGAGGAGAGAAAGGGGGGAGCGTAGGAGAGGAGAGAGAGGGGGAGGGGCCGTGCATGCGCTGTAGGGGTGTGGGACGCCGTCGGAGGGACGCACAAAGCCGCCGCCATAAGATGCTTCGCATCTAAAAAACAAGCGCTTTAGGAGAGGAGACGGCGGAGGAAAGAGTAGATGGTGGTACTTTTACTATATAGGGACTTCTGCTCACGCCGTCGTTCTTCGTAGGCATGCTGTTCTTCCTCGGTCCGCACAATACGCGGCCTACCCATTACATGGCCGGAACACAACTGAGACAACGTGCCTATGCCTTGCGTGACGTCACCAGCCAAAGAGACATTCCCATTGGCTATTAAACGCAGCTAGGCAACACGAGCGATACGCTTTTGCTTTGTATCGAGGCTTCTTCTTTCTTCTTTCTGGGGTTTTACGTGCCAAAACCAGTTCTCATTATGAAGCACGCCGTAGTGGAGGGCTCCGGATTAATTTTGACCACCTGGGGTTCTTTAACATGCACTACAACGCAAGCACACGGGCGTTCTTGCATTTCGCCTCCATCGACATGCGGCCGCCGCGGCCAGGATTCGATCCCGCGACTTCGTGGTCAGCAGCGCAACGCCTTAGCTGACTAAGCTACCGCGGCGGCTACGGCGTTCTTGGTTTACGCGCTCGGTCTACGCACGCGGTGATCTGCAGGAAACTAGCGTATAACAGCTCCGCTGTAAAAAGAACAGCATAAGAATGCAGAAAGTGTATTCGCAGGAGCAGGATGCGTGCATGACAACGTTCTGTTATCGCTTCTGGTCAAAGTACTTTCGCCCACCTTCGAAAAGCGTTCCCGATGGTACGTTGTTACAAATATCGCCCTGCCTTTGCATCTGACATGCTTCTCTCAACTTGCGAGTGATTATGTCATGGCTTCTTTGAATAACTGATTGATTGATCAGGTTTAATGCTACAAAGCAACAACAGTGCTTTGTGAAACGCCGTAACAGGCTCTGGATTTATTTTGACCCCTGGGCTTTGTACAATGCTCCCAAAAGCTAATTACATGCGTTGTCGCATTTCGCCCCCATCTGAATGCGGCCGCCGCAGCCGCGTGTCGAACCCGTGGTCTAGTGCTCTGCCACAGTACGCCATATCTACTGTGCTACCGGGACCTGTTCTTTTAAGAAATAGGGTGTTTGTTAAGACTGACATGCATGCCGACTGTTTCACTGATGAGGCAAATACAAACCCGGTTTATCTTTCAGCGACAAATTGCGCCCCTGCGAGCGGTCTATCACATGCCGGTCGGAATGTTCAATGTAAATACTTCCGCACGTGAGCGGGATCTGGTACACCAGCCCGGAGGCACAATCCACAAACTTGTTCGCGTGTTTTTTAGAGCGATAGCTCTACTACTACAGGTACAAACCTAAAAAAAAACGCCTGTGTCCGTAAATCTGACCTCCAAGCTCAGCCAAGGTCAAACTGGGACTTAGCCTTCCACTACTACCGGCTGCTGCATACGCCACGTCGGCGCCCATATCTTGAAAGAGATCTGCGATGTGGACAAAGTTTGCGGTCGCGTGAGTCTCATCTTCAAAGCGATCTGCGATGTGCACAAAGTGCGCCGAGTGCGGGTAGCTTCGTATGCGCTGTGCTTTCGACGCTTAGTTCGCGTTGAAGCGAGACGCAGCATGAAGGTCAATTCGCTCAATGCTGCTGCAGCGACGAGCAGTGTCTGTATGTTGTAGTGGTGTTGCTGTGGTGCAATTGTAGATGCGGAAGTTGCTGACGGCGCCGAGCAGCGTCTGTGTCCTTTCTCAAATCAAGCGAAACCGTGCTATCACTCGACAAACTTGGTTTAACCGCGTTTAACGACGGCAAATAATTTTGTGTCGCAGGCTTCTTTCACCTTCTTTTCATTGCCACTCTTCGCGCACATAATAGATAGCTTTCGGTCCGCAAAAGAATAGAAATAAAAAAACTAGAACCTAGAAAAGATGGCCAATAAATGTAAAGTATGCCATGCTTTTCTGGATCACATTACCGATTTTTTCTCGCTCTCAGATAGCCCTTGCTACTTCTACGTTGTTACATTTCTCATTTTCATATTGTTTGTTGTCTTCCCAGAGTGCTTGCCCATATTCAGGCTTCGCACGAGGTCGCGGGATCGAATCCCAGCCGAGGGAGGCGAAATGCAAAAACGCCTGTGTGCTTGCGTTGTAGTGCACGTTAAAGAACCTCAGATGGTCAAAATGAATCCGGAGCCCTCCACTACGGCGTGCCTCATAGTCAGAACTGATTTTGGCACGTAAAACCCCAGAAAGAAGAAGATATTCAGGCCTCGCTTATAGCTGGATGTCAAAGTTTTGCTTCAAAGAAGGAATAGAAAATAACACTGCACTCTGTAATATTAGGGTCACTAAACAAAAGGGTCACGCGAGCGCGTAGTTTCTTATGGCTGCTACTTCTCACCTTGCCAACCATATGAGTTGAGTAGCCTAGGTCTTTGAGGTATTCAGGCAGCAGCTTTATGTCAGGGTCTAGTCCTACAGGTTCTGCACTGCGAAAACTTGAGTGCTGTGTCCCTGCGAAGATTATACAGCCATCCGAGATGTAGACATTGCACCAAACATTGGCAGCAAGCGTAAATTTTATGTCATCGTCCCCTTAGATGTACCGTGCCATCTGAATCTGTTGTTGGCTTATGGCAGTCGTGGTGGCTGCTGCGCCAAAAAAAAAAAAGCAATTTTACTCACTTGCCTAGAAAGCATGTGCTTAATTTATTCTTGGAGACTAGCACAGTAACATCAGTCACCGTTATTGCAAAGCTTGAGTAACACAATGAAAGCACCATTAAGTCTAAAACAAAGGTTAAGTTAAAGGTCACATGAACACTATCTGATTTGATTCAGACGGCTTCAACTATCTTTACGATCTAATGCACTTTATTCAAAAGTGAGCAGCTGGCGACATGTACTATATTGAATTTACCAGAAAGCATTGCAAAGCACACAGAATAACGAAGAACAAAAATAAAGCTGCATAGTTATTCAAAATTTGCAAGGTTTAAACCGGAGGATGGACAGAAGCAAATTTTCAGGCTAATTGAAACGATGCCGAAAGTGCTCCCAGCTTTTTCTTGATTAGAATCCACTCCGTAGAGTGTCAAAACAAAGACTTAGTTTTTCTTTGAAATAACGCAGCTATTAAATGGTTCAAATTGATTAACGATTAGTGTTTGGTATATTTCGAGCTCTCGCTTATTCGAAACTATGTTTATTTTAATTTCTACGGGTTTATTTATTGTTTCCTTTTCCTACTCTGTTAGAAAGTGATGATAGCGGAAGCTATAATGAAGATTTTGCGCTAAATAAGAAGGTTAAGTCACGTAACATTTCAATATGCTTAATTTGGATGTTACATGCGGGAAGTGTGCTTTAACAAAATTTAATTGGTGTTCTTATCACAACTGCCAGTCGTAGTGTGCGTATTGGGGGACACTGAAAACGCAGAACCATAAATAGCTGATGCCATGCATAGTTTCCTGTCCATTATCTTTTTTACAAAGAATGAGCAGTCGCTCATTCACTTAATTAGCTATCAGTTGTTATCGTATGACATTTTGCTGCAGCTGTATATGTTAGTTTATGAGCTTACATTTATTACAAATAGCGTCACACTGTGTTATTTTCTTCTTCGATAAGTTACACGTTAAAGCCACATGGCCGAGTCGCTTCGCAGAGACAACCTGATCAATAAACCTGAAAGAAAGTTTCGTTAAACTTGACTTGGTTGTGGCTTTGCGCTCTATGCGTATTAAATGTCCCTTCGAGAGTTTACCTTGTCCTTCCTATGTTTGGGTGCTTGTTTAGCGCATGGTCGCTGTACACATCCATTTATCGAATGACATGGATACTTCTGCTACGTACTGTAGCAAATAAAGACAACAAAATATGTGCGTTCTACTTTTTTTTCTGGGGTTCGGTACACAAGCTCCAGAAAAATAAAAATAAGACGCAATGTTCTTTTTAAGTTGATTTGCTCTAGCGTTATGACAACCTGAAGCTTGCCTCAAACCCACTAAAGAGAGAGAGAGAGAGAGAGAAAGATAAAACAAGAAAAAAGGGAGAGGAAGGTGCACCACAGCTATTCACGCAGACACACGTTGAGCACATGCATCACATAGGATATTCTAGAAGTTAAACGGGAATAAACCAAACGCAGTCGCAGTAGCCCGACCACCAGACAGTTGGTTCGGGAAAATACCACAGGCGTTCAGGAAAATTTGGTGCTCAGCTAGCTAAGAGCTCTAGTGTCATGCGTGAGCAGTTAAATAGACCGGTGTTTACAGCGGGGGCGTATCGTCTAGACATTAAAATTTATGCGATTGCCATCGTTAATGTCCCCGTATTAAAGTGGCTAATCACAAATATAAAATATGCTTCCACGTATCGTACGCAAAAACACGTGGGTATCGTATGTGAAAACACGTGGGCAAATGTGTCCACGTACACAGTTGCGCCTAGAGTATGGTTGAACTAAAGAGTAGAACCTGATATAGTTGAGGTTATAGCGTTATAAATCTACACATTGGTTATAAAGAAGCGCATGGTAGAAAGCTGTGTATCAGTTTTGAAAGCGAAGCTTTTGTTTTGCCTCTTCCCCAGGGCTCGGCATTCATCGTCGTTTCCTTGCCGGAAATATTTGGATGTATATAGGGAACGTCGTATAAAATGCACAAATACATCCTTGCATGCAGTTATTAATAATGAAAATTGCGGTAGAAGCCATCACCCAATGACTGACGACGGTAATGCGTTAGAGTGAACAAATTAAACGACACAACGTATTGCCACCGTAGAAACGAGTTATGTATGAGGCGCGTACACTATGAGGCGCGTACACTGCCACCCAGACCTAAATTTACCAAATTTTCTTTTCAAGCCATTCATTTACTTTGTTTACAGGAACCTCCCTGAGAAATGTGACGTCAATACGAGCATTTTCCGACATGTTTTTACTCAGTGCGGCGTCAGCCATTCTTGGTACCATCTTTCGGTCTCGCATTTTCATTACATTTTCGCGTAATGAGGTATGTAATGCTTTCGCATTATAAATTAAAGCGATTTTTTACGGCGATTGTGCCATCGAGCTCACTGCTGCTTTATTAGTGGGGTCGAAAACCGCTCGGTGCCACCCGGAAGCAGTGCCCAATCAGGCGGCAGAGTCATCGTCGTTGCGTCCCTTCTTTCACATTTCGTGTCGCTTAGATAATTGACACTATTGCCTTCCTGTTCTGATGGCACAATAGGGCGGCTTTCAGTAGACAAGTCATGTTTCACCCGGAAACATACCCTCTTACATGAGGGCCACTTGCCAGAGAGAGTAATATTGGTCAAACCTATTAAAACCAAGGAGAGGGGGGGGGGGGGATTATTCCGTAAGTGTCCACCTAGTGGACATGTCCATTCAGCCTGCTGCTGAAGGGCTCATTGACTGGGAGCGCCCGTATCCTTCTGACGTGTACCCCAGCCTAGCCAATCCGAACTTCAGCAGCAGACGAAATGGATATGTCCATTAGGTGGACCCTTACAGAATACCCCCTCCCCCTCCCTTCCCCACAAAGTCTCTCGGGTCGGTATTTAAGAAAAAAAAAAAGCGTTTCGGGAGACAAATAATGCCTAGATTGAATGGAGTGGTCCTAGAACGGGTTTGATCGCGAAGCCGTGTGTTAACCCCGTAATAGTGTTAGGCTACCGATCGACTCCGAGTGACTCTTCCCACAGCAGCTGATTGCGACATAACACATGGAACACGTGGGCCACTTCTTTCAGCGTATTGGCTTTTTCGTTTCTTTATTTTTCTATTATTTACACTGCTCTTTTGATTGCATCAGTGTTTGCACGTGGGGCACGCTATTGTCGCTCGCTCTTATTACAGCACGTTTAATAAGACGTCTGCAAAAACATATATCAGGTATTGAGAGCGATCGGCAGCGTTTCCTAAGGGTGGCAGATTGGGCAAGTTGGTACGGGATGATCTCGTATTGTCTTTGTGCAACTCAGGTTGAGTGTAAAGGAAAAGAGACGAATCCAAGAAAGAAAAGATTACAGGATGGGCGCAGAAATTACGTTTCATCTCTTCACAATGTGCCCCGCCTGGCGGGAGACGCTCTTGGGTGGAACGTTAATTTGATATTTAAGGTAAGGCTCTTCAAAACGAAGAAAGTGGACAGGCGGTATTACACAGGATGGATTTTATATGCGTGAAAGAGAGATATCGGTCTGTTACAAAGGCACATGCCCAGTGATGGTCGATATCTAGGATGTTTATACGTTCACCTAAACTTCACACATATACTGCATATCTAGCTTGAAGTACTGCATAGCGTAATACTTTCTGCTAAGGCACTGCACTTCAGACACACTACGAAAAGTGTACGTGTTTTATGAAGCGTGACTGACGGAGTTTAAATTTTGAACTTACGCCATGGCTTTCTAGGAAGATACGCTGTAGTGCGATTAAGATTTAACTTTGAGAGCATAGTTGCCCAATTACGACATGGCAGAAAAAGACTTAGTCATATACTTCCCCGCTTTCAGTGTTCGTGCTTCGTGGAAAATATGCCACTTTGAACGTTTCACTACACTTGTTGCTGGGATGGTTCATACTCATGCATATGGCGAAAAAAAACACTAAATTATATGATGAAATCTTCTTCTTTGTCTTTCTGGGGTTTTACGTGCCAAAACCAGTTCTGATTATGAGGCATGCCGTAGTGGAGGGCTCGGGATTATTTTAACCACCTGAGGTTCTTTAACGTGCACTACAACGCAAGCACACGGGCGTTTTTTGCATTTTCGCCTCCATCGAAATGCGGCCGCCGCGGCCGGGAATATGAAGAAATGACCGGACAGCTAGGTAAGAGCGTCTTCCCTGCTCGTCTTTCTTTCATATGTTATTGCATTTTTCCTACCATAACGACATTGACCGTTGACATATATATATATAGAACCTGAAATCAAGCAACGGGACACCTGCGACTTCAGTAAAATGTTATTGCATCAAATTTCCGCCGTTGTGAGGACTGCGCAACTAAACATAATTTCGTCGAAAATGACACCACACGTATGTTCGTGCACAGTTACACTATGGAAATTTGGCAGGCTCGATACATTACACCACAGTAATATGCGTTGAGGGTAAAACTTGATATACAATACTTGTATGCGCTGTTTTTCTCGGGCGTTGCAAAACTCCCGTTCAGCAAAAGACTTACGTGTACTCTTACTGGGAAGGTCACAACTTGTGCTATCCAGGAGGTGAAAGTTTTCTGAATACGAGGTGCGGGCGTAAAAAAATAAAAAAAATGCCGCTCAAACATCGTATCAGTTATCACGCCAGGAAGAACGTGAGACGGTGGAATGCCCCAGAGGGAGCTATGGTGCGATGGAGTTTAGTCCCGGATCGTTGAAAAAAAATTGAGTGTAAATTCCTCAGGCAGCACCGGGGATATATTAATGACGCCGTATTCTGGTGCTCCGGAATACCAGCTATGCGTGGTTAACGTGCGCCTAAATCAAAGTGCACGAGCGATTTTGCATCCCGACACCATCGGAATGAGGCCGCCGTGGACGGGTAATGGACCTGCGACATCGTGCTCAGCAGTAGCGAGCTATATCCGTGACAGGTAGCACTACCGGCCTAGCACGAAGAGGGCTGCGCGACCGAGGTGACGCAGTGAATTCTAATGCATCCCGAAGCATTAGACGCGACATAGAGTCCTTACTAGAGGATCACCAAAGAGTCTGCATACGGAGTGCACTGGTGCGATATGTCTGAAAAAATATGCCCATCTATATATAGGGCTAAACGTGGTGTCGCCAGTTCTTGACTTTTCATTTTGTTTACACGCACGCACACACACACACACACACGCACACACACACACAACACGCACACGCACACGCAGACACACACACACACACAACACACACGCACGCACGCACGCACGCACGCACGCACGCACGCACGCACGCACGCACACACACACGCACACACACACACACACACACACACACACACACACACACACACACACACCACACACACACACACACACACACACACACACCACACACACACACACCACACACACCACAACACACACACCACACACACACACACACACACAGCCCGATTAACCCTTCGTCAAGTGTTCCAGAGGAATGCTTTATGCCATAACCATGTCTTGCGGTCGATTTCATATCCGACCAAACCGAACGTTGCGTGAATGACCACTTGTGGAAGCATGGGGAAACGTTATGCAGATTGTTATGGCGAAGCATTTTGCAGCTATAGCTGGCCATGGCATCAACCCTGCGGTGGTGTGCCTCGACCAGCTCTTCGACTCTCTCGCAGAAATCAAGCAGGTTCATCATTGTGGAGCTCGAACATGCTGAGAGTGAAAAATAGTGTGGACGTGCCTAGCTGCTCGATCATTGCGAATCCGTTCCCCTCGCATTGCGCCCAGTAATACTATAGTAGTACGCCACGCAAGAAAACCCACGAGGAACGCAAAATCCAATTTGACGCACTTTTCGACGAAGCTGCGGCCCTCTAAGAGCTTCTTTGTTAGCGTGAAAACCGGAGTCGTCGATCGATGTAATGATGCCGCCATGATGGAGATTGGTGCAGCGTTGTCGTACTCAGACTCCATGCGAAGAACGAAAGAGCAGGCCTCGATGCTTGATTAAACGGTCGGGTAAATACGAGAAGGACCGTGAAAGTCTGTTGCGAGAGCGTGGAGGAACGAGGAGGCGGCGCGTTGCTGTCCGGCGATCGAAAATCAAGGCGCCTGGGAAACTTGCCTTTGTATCGTTGTTCGTACGGTGGCGAGGACCACATGGTGTTCCGCAGTTGAGATGCCAAGATCTTCCTACACGCACCTCCTGGTTCGAGCGCAGGTAGTACGCGAGAATCAGAAGCGAGAGTCGGATGATGAAGTTTGATTGTCGACGACACAGCGACCACGACAGCATCGCAAACACGTGCCAATATCCAGCGGCTGAAGTTGGTAGGCGCTGCCAGCACCGCGGCCAACTGCGGCGCAGGAGGTTGAGTAGATAGATGGGTACGCTAAAAGTGCCTGAAGTTGGCAAAGAATGCTTCACATTAAAGGTTGGCAAGTAAGAGGGCAAGGGTGCACATACGTTAGCTACGTCACTGCGTGTGGTTGTGAGGCTCGCTTCTCGGGGACAACCTTGCTGGGCAGAAGCGGTAACTCCTCTTCAAGGCTTGCGCTGGAAGCCTATTTCATCAAAAATAACAGAGTCTGTTGCCTAAGAAAGCCGTCAATTGCACTGCACCCCCCACCCTTCCCCCCCCCCCCCCCCCCAAAAAAAAAAAAAAAAATTGCAGCCTCCGGCTTTAATGTACATGCGTCATCGTGGTATATACCTGTATGCTTTTTGTGCGCATGCGTGAGAAGATCTATGCATACGTAAAACCCTTCTTGCTATTAAACAGTTGTAAGTAACGCTTGTGTCCGTCTCCTCTACTCGTGTGTGCGTCTTTTACTTTTTTTTGCGCCAGTTCCTTTTAACAGCGATACGAGGCCAATTTACCCAAGAGTTAGTCTTTCAGTACTGCTACAGGCTGCACCAGACGCAAAACGCTTCTCTAAAAGACATAGAACTTGGATTAACGAGTCGAGATTGACGGCTCTTGGGGAAACACGTGTGTAGCCTGTGTGCAACCCAATTGCGTGTAAAAAATAATAAAGGAACGGGAAAACAACAACCGCTGACACGAAAGCCTAATCGTCCCAGTCAAATTACCGTCTTTAGCTGCGGAGGAAACGAATGAGGATGCAATTGCGTGGTGCACAGGGCAGAGACCTTTCGGGTCCACATGCGCCTTCGTTTCGCGAGGAATCCTAGCGTATAAGCAAGAGTGTCTCTTATAATACTGGCGCTAATGAGCGTCTCTGGGAATGCGGGCTATTAACGCCGAAACAGATTGTACGTCATTACCAATACTAACATCCAGGAGGGCTCAGAGGACGAACCTGAGCTTGGGCTTTTTGCAGGTGCGCCTCAACCGACTTGACGAAACTTCGTTAATCGAGAAACGTACGTCCCGGGGAATTCTCTATAAAAAATTATGCGACATGTATTAACTGTGTGTTATAATATTGTTACGTGTGGAAGGACACAGACGAAAGAGGCTATTTACAGGCTATTTACACAGAAGCCAGACAGCCAGGCCCACAATCGCTCGCACCAAGAGCACAGACACACTTCGTCGTCTTTCGCGTGGCGGCTCGTCTCTTCAACATCTTTCGATGTTATCGTAATACTACCCCCCCGGCGGCAAAAGCGCCGTCACGGTGCTGTTAAATATCCAAGGTGCTTGGAGAGGTGTAGGGTTTGAGCCGGGCGACATGGACAATATCACTGGTGGTCACAGCGGAGGACGTAGTGGGCGTGGCTAGAACGATTTCGTAGGTGACATCGGTCACTTGGCGGAGCACGCGATATGGGCCTGTGTAACAGGAGAGCAGTTTTTCACAAAGGCCAACTTTACGCGATGGTGACCAAAGCAACACGAGGGTGCCGGGCGCAAAATGCACATCACGGTGACGGAGGTCGTAGCGTTGTTTCTGTTTTTCTTGAGACACTTGAAGACGAGCACGCGCAAGTTGGCGAGCATGGTCAGCACGGGCGATTGCATCAGAGGCATAATCGCTAGTTGAAGCTGTGAGGAACGGGAGCACAGTGTCTAGCGGTAGCGTCGGTTCTCGGCCATACAATAGGTAAAACGGGGAAAAGCCAGCAGTTTCGAGACGGGAAGAGTTGTATGCAAAGGTAATGTAAGGTAGAGCGAGGTCCCAGTCACGGTGGTCGGCGGAAACGTACTTCGATAGCATGTCTGTAAGCGTGCGGTTCAAACGCTCAGTGAGGCCGTTCGTTTGTGGGTGGTAGGAGGTGGTAATCTTGTGCTGTATTGAGCAGGCACGCATGATGTCGTCAATGACTTTGGACAAGAACGCACGGCCACGGTCGGTGAGCATTTGACGCGGAGCACCATGCATCAAAATGATATCGTGGAGGAGGAAGTCTGCGACGTCAGTAGCGCAACTGGTCGGAAGAGCGCGTGTTACGGCGTAGCGGGTCGCGTAGTCCGCAGCGACGGCTATCCACTTGTTTCCTGATGTAGATTCCGGAAAGGGGCCGAGAAGGTCTAAGCCAACCCGATGAAAGGGCTCGGCAGGGATGTCGAGTGGCTGCAGGTAACCAGCGGGGAGCTGGGAAGGCTTCTTGCGTCGTTGGCAAAGTTCACAAGCAGCGACGTAACGCCGTACGGAACGGGCAAGGCCCGGCCAGAAAAAACGGCGACGTACTCGGTCATAGGTTCGAGAGACGCCGAGGTGTCCTGCCGTTGGGGCGTCGTGAAGCTCTTCTAGAACGGTTGAGCGGAGGTGTTTAGGGACTACAAGTAGGAACTCGGAGCCGTCCGGATGAAGGTTACGACGGTATAGAGTACCGTCGCGGAGTACGAAGAGGCATAGAGTAGTATCGGCCGGAGAGTGTTCCAAACGGTCGATGAGTGCTCTGGTGTAGGCATCACGACGTTGCTCGTCGGCGAAATGAAGGAGCTGGGATAATGAGAAAACGGAAGCAGCACTGTCAGTATTGGAGGAGGCAGAGTCGTCCACAGGGTAACGCGACAAGCTGTCAGCGTCTTGGTGCAGGCGGCCAGACTTGTACACCACGGAATATGAAAATTCTTGTAGCCTCAAAGCCCATCGACCAAGCCGGCCTGTAGGATCTTTGAGCGATGAGAGCCAGCAGAGAGCATGATGGTCAGTGACGACAGAGAAAGGGCGACCGTAAAGGTAAGGGCGGAACTTCGCAACTGCCCAGACAACAGCAAGGCATTCTCTTTCCGTAATAGAATAGTTGCGCTCCGATGGTGATAGGAGGCGGCTTGCGTAAGCAATAACGCGATCCTGGCCACGCTGACGCTGGGCTAAGACGGCACCTACACCATGACCGCTGGCATCTGTACGCAATTCTGTAGGGGCATCAGGGTCGAAGTGGGCGAGAATGGGCGGTGAGGTGAGAAGAGTGACGAGACGAGAGAAAGCGGTGGCTTCTGAAGTACCCCACGAAAATTGTACGCCTTTCTTCAAAAGATTAGTGAGGGGTCTAGCAATTGCCGCGAAATCCTGAACAAAACGACGAAAGTACGAGCATAGCCCAACAAAACTGCGAACGTCTGCGGCTGTCTTCGGAACCGGAAAGTCTCGGACGGCGCGAGTTTTGTCGGGATCAGGCTGCACTCCGGAAGCGTCGACGAGATGGCCCAGAACAGTAATTTGGCGGCGGCCAAAACGACATTTGGACGAGTTGAGTTGCAGCTTCGCCTTTCGAAAGACATCAAGTATAGCTGTTAGACGCTCAAGGTGAGAGTCGAACGTTGGCGAGAAGACGATGACGTCGTCGAGGTAACAGAGACACGTGGACCATTTAAAACCTTGGAGCAAGGAGTCCATCATACGCTCAAAGGTGGCCGGGGCATTGCATAACCCAAACGGCATTACTTTAAATTGGTATAGGCCATCAGGTGTTACGAACGCGGTTTTTTCTCTGTCCATGTCGTCGACAGCAATCTGCCAGTATCCAGAGCGAAGATCAATAGAAGAGAAATAGCTGGAACCGTGAAGGCAGTCAAGGGCGTCGTCGATTCGTGGGAGCGGGTAGACGTCCTTCTTAGTAATTTTGTTCAAATGGCGGTAGTCTACACAGAAGCGCCACGTGCCGTCCTTCTTCTTAACCAACACCACAGGTGACGTCCAGGGACTCGAAGAAGGCTCAATGATGTCTTTATCGAGCATTTTGGTCACTTCATTTTGAATTACTCGGCGTTCCGACGCAGAAACGCGATATGGTCGTCGGTGAATAGGCGTAGCATCGCCAGTAGGAATCCGATGCTTGACCGCGAGCGTCTGGCCTAAAGGGCGATCGTCGAAGTCGAAAATATCTCTGTAGGCCGATAACACTTTGGAAGGTCTTCAGCCTGAGTAGAGGACAGGTCCACCGCAACCATTTTCTTTATGTTGGGATCGGCGCCCGAGGCTGGCGCGAGGGGCACGCCAAGCTCGGAAGAACCATCGGCTGATAAAGCTGCCACTGGATGGTCGCCGAGGCAGTCAACGTTGGCAAGGCAAATACCTTGCGGGAGAATTTGTTTTGCCAATCCAAAGTTGAAGATAGGCATGCGAGTGCAGTTATTAGTAATGGTAAGAATACTGTGAGGCACGGTGACGTCATACTGTAGTGGAATGTCGGGCAGAGGAGTGACGAGGTACTCGCCATCAGGAACAGGTGGGGAAGACAACAGTTCAATATAGGCTATTGACTTGGTGGTAGGCGAATAAAGCCTTTGGGGCGTAAGCGGCACTGGGGTTCATCAGGAGGTTCTGCGAGAATCGTCAACTCAAGGCGAAGGGTGCTGGCAGAGCAGTCAATAAGAGCAGAATGTGCAGAAAGAAAATCGAGTCCGAGAATTAGGTCGTGGGGGCAATGAGCAAGCACGGTGAAGAGGACGGGAGTGTGGCGGCCGGCGATGCTGACACGTGCCGTACACATGCCGACGATAGGGACAGTACCGCCATCCGCGACGCGGACGACGCGTGCCGACGCTGGGGTGAGGAGCTTTCTGAGTCGTCGTCGGAAGGCAGCATTCATAATGAAAATATGGGCCCCTGTATCGATCAGTGCAGTGACAGGATAGCTGTCGACGTCAACGTCAAGAAGGTTTTGGTTCGTAGGCAACGTGAGCAGAGGATTTGAGGGCAGGGTCGACAACGCAGCTTCACCTCCAGAAGCTGCAGTGTCTAGTTTTCCGGCGGCATCCGGGAGGTGATAGGCGGCGACGAAAATCGACGGGGTTGGGGCGAACGAGACTGGTGGCGTCGAGGTGAGGGCGAGCGGCTGTAGCGACGGTTCGGAGCAGGGGCATCAGCGACAGTGGGTTCATGGCGGGAGGCATAGGGAACAGAAGGTCGAAGGTGCGGGGATAAGCGGTGGCGTATGTCCGAGGAGGAGGTGGCCATCGGTTGCGGCAGTGACGAGCTACGTGGCCGATGCGACAGCAGTGGAAGCAGATCGGCCTGTCATCAGGGGTACGCCATTCGGACGGGTTGCGGCGAGATGTGGCAGAAAGGGACTGCCGAGGGCGAGGAGGGCCACTAGAGAACTGGGGAACGCTAGGTTGAGACGTTGAACACACGGAGTTGCAGACCCATGTTTTCAAATTCCTGTCTGACGACGGCCTGAATCATCGCAATCGTGGTAGCTGGCGGATCAGGAGGCGTCGTCGGAGAAAGCTTGAGGAACAGGCAGCCTCGAGCTCGCGACGAACAATTACGGGTTACGTCGTCACAGGTGGTGGCCTGACGCGGTCGACCCTCACATGTCGACGTAGCAGCAGTGTTGGGTAGCCGCGTGATGTGGGGTGTGATACGGCGGCTCTTAGCGTGTTCAAGGCGACGGCATTCTTTTATGATGGCGTCGACAGTCGAGACGTTGCCGAAAACAGCAAATTGAAAGCGTCGTCGGCAATGCCTTTTAGCACATGGGTCACTTATCTGCTTCGGACATATTATCGTCAGCTTTGCGGCATAGAGCCAAGACGTCGAGGATGTATGAAACATACGGCTCTGTAGAGGTCTGGCACACGAGACGCAAGAGCCTTCCTCGCGGCAACCTTGCGCCCAAGAGGGTCGCCGAACAGTTCCCTAAGCTGTTCTTTGAAAGTGTCCCAACTGGTGAACTCGTCGTCATGCGTTTGGTGCCACACGCGTGGGGTGCCGCCGAGATAAAAGATGACATTGGCGAGCATAATCGTTGGGTCCCACCTGTTATTAGCACTGGCGTGTTCATAGAGCTTGATCCACTCGTCAACATCCTGTCCCTCCAGGCCAGAGAACACACCAGGGTCGCGATGTTGGGCAACCGTGACTGATAGGCGTAGTCGGGCGAGCCGAAGCCGTTGCAGAGGCGGTCTCGTCACCGGGGGGCATGGTGACAAGCTCGATGTACCGACCACTTCGGAGTTCCGTGGTGAGGACGGGGATCGCTAACCTCCACCAGAATGTTACGTGTGGAAGGACACAGACGAAAGAGGCTATTTACAGGCTATTTACACAGAAGCCAGACAGCCAGGCCCACAATCGCTCGCACCAAGAGCACAGACACACTTCGTCGTCTTTCGCGCGGCGGCTCGTCTCTTCAACATCTTTCGATGTTATCGTAATAATATAAAAGTTAGACCCGTAATTTTAAATGCCTTTTTACGTAAGATCCCTCGTTCACTTTATTTGAAAGTGCGTCTGCGAATTGACCACTTGCCCAATGTACTTGGAGAACAACCTATTTTAAGAACAGCCTCCACGTTAACTCAGTTAAGGAAGCCCTCGAAAATAAAAGAAAGTTCGCAGGAGGTCTAATAACTGTAAGTTTAATATACAGTATAATGTGCTCAGGCATGTTGTTGGGCTAGTTGGTTCATAGATTCTGCAAAATGTTTAAAAGGCACACACTGCGCTTTGTGTGTGCGTCAATGTTTCTGTTCCCGTCAAGTCTTCTTCGCGCAGTTTAAACCATTTT